>NC_091159.1:20885694-21010694 GCF_040958095.1 Procambarus clarkii
TATTGGACTCCACCCTAAACATGAAGTGCATTCAATTAGGTTTGTTTCCTGCCCTGTACGATGAATGGGAAAGTGTACGCGTGTTTGGGGCCGGTTTTATATAAAATATACAGTAATTGTCAGAGTTACAACTCGTATAAACATGTGAGTGCGGGTATGGTTATGTGTGTATGTATTTACCCACCTGTATTTAATTTTGCTTGCGGGGGTTGAGCTCTGGCTCTTTAGTCCCGCCTCTCAACTGTCACTTAACTGTTGTACAGGTTCTTGAGCCTATTGGGCTCTATCAAATCTACATTTGAAACAGTACATGGAGTCTGCCTCTACCACATCACTGTCTAATGCATTCCATTTGTTAACTACACTGACACAGTGTGTGTGTGTGTGTGTGTGTGTGTGTGTGTGTGTGTGTGTGTGTGTGTGTGTGTGTGTGTGTGTGTGTGTGTGTGTAAACAATACCTGTTTATGTTGCCAACTGGCGCTAGCACCCACGAGAACTGAGGACAGGAACCGAGGGGAGCTGAAACAATTGGCAACAACTTCACCCTCTCCTTCGCTTAAAAGTAAAGCTCTCAATGTTGGCCTAATTTCACTGCCGTTTCCCCTGTTGCTAATTCACCGTTTGAATTACCATCAGGGGAAAATACACCTAAACATATGTATGTAAAACAAAAATTTTACATACAAACATGTTTTTTGGGCCTATACAAACTTCCCGTCCCACAGGAGACCTTCCGGGGGAAATAAACGACCAGTTTCAACGGCAGCTTCCTCATTAATGACACCGTGTAATGTCTTACGTTCATTAACGACTAAACCTTATCATATACACACGAAACGAAGCGACCGAAAAAAGAATGAGACACGACTAAAACTTGTGCCTTGTATAGTGACTGTTGTGAGCCTCTTGTTGAATCACTTGTGATACGAAAGATTATTGATGTGTGTGTATATATATATATATATATATATATATATATATATATATATATATTATTAAATACGACCGAAAAAGTAAGATTAATAATTCTAACACGAATTTTCTCAATCTTTCGTACATTACGCTTCACTGTTGGAGGTAAATCAAAAATCACTTCTCCAAAATTCATTTTTATTTCTAGTCTGACGCGACACGGGCGCGTTTCGTAAAACTTATTACATTTTCAAAGACTTCACAAATACACAACTGATTAGAACGTATCTCTGATTTTATATCTACATTTGAGTGAGGTGGGAAGGGTGATGTGGCATTAACACAAGACAGAACAGGAGAGGATATTAATAGGGTATTAAAAGTATCAACACAAGACAGAACAGAAACAATGGGTATTGAATAGAAGTGTTTGTAGAAAGCCTATTGGTCCATATTTCTTGATGCTTCTATATTGGAGCGGAGTCTTGAGGTGGGTAGAATATAGTTGTGTAATAATTGGCTGTTGATTGCTGGTGTTGACTTCTTGATGTGTAGTGCCTCGCAAACGTCAAGCCGCCTGCTATCGCTGTATCTATCGATGATTTCTGTGTTGTTTACTAGGATTTCTCTGGCGATGGTTTGGTTATGGGAAGAGATTATATGTTCCTTAATGGAGCCCTGTTGCTTATGCATCGTTAAACGCCTAGAAAGAGATGTTGTTGTCTTGCCTATATACTGGGTTTTTTGGAGCTTACAGTCCCCAAGTGGGCATTTGAAGGCATAGACGACATTAGTCTCTTTTAAAGCGTTCTGTTTTGTGTCTGGAGAGTTTCTCATGAGTAGGCTGGCCGTTTTTCTGGTTTTATATATATATATATATATATATATATATATATATATATATATATATATATATATATATATTATATATATATATATATATATATATATATATATATATATATATATATATATATATATAATATATATATATATATATATATATATATATATATATTATATATATATATATATATATATATATATATATATATATATATATTATATATATATATATATATATATATATATATATATATATATATATATATATATATATATATATATATATATATATAAACACGTTGTACTGAACGGGGAGGGAATGGCTTGAGCTACCTCCTCCCTTTGTGTGTATTTATACCTCTATAAACTTATGTCAATTTAAATTCCATCAGCAATGAATGTCCATAAAGTAAACTGTGTTAAATGCTCCTGTGTAGGGCTCGCCCCTACTACCACACCAACACCGTTATAGTGAATGGCTCGCCCCTACTACCACACCAACACCGTTATAGTGAATGGCTCGCCCCTACTACCACACCAACACCGTTATAGTGAATGGCTCGCCCCTACTACCACACCAACACCGTTATAGTGAATGGCTCGCCGCCTACTACCACACCAACACCGTTATAGTGAATGGCTCGCCCCTACTACCACACCAACACCGTTATAATGAATGGCTCGCCCCTACTACCACATCAACACCGTTATAATGAATGGCTCGCCCCTACTACCACACCAACACCGTTATAGTGAATGGCTCGCCCCTACTACCACACCAACACCGTTATAGTGAATGGCTCGCCCCTACTACCACACCAACACCGTTATAGTGAATGGCTCGCCGCCTACTACCACACCAACACCGTTATAGTGAATGGCTCGCCCCTACTACCACACCAACACCGTTATAGTGAATGGCTCGCCGCCTACTACCACACCAACACCGTTATAGTGAATGGCTCGCCCCTACTACCACACCAACACCGTTATAGTGAATGGCTCGCCGCCTACTACCACACCAACACCGTTATAGTGAATGGCTCGCCCCTACTACCACACCAACACCGTTATAGTGAATGGCTCGCCGCCTACTACCACACCAACACCGTTATAGTGAATGGCTCGCCGCCTACTACCACACCAACACCGTTATAGTGAATGGCTCGCCCCTACTACCACACCAACACCGTTATAGTGAATGGCTCGCCCCTACTACCACACCAACACCGTTATAGTGAATGGCTCGCCGCCTACTACCACACCAACACCGTTATAGTAAATGGCTCGCCCCTACTACCACGCCAACACCGTTGTAGTGAATTAATCATGTCTACTACCCCTACGGCTATGGCTAGCGAAACATACATAACCCGGTGCTAAAGACGATATCCGTTGGAGTAAGTGCTTCACACCCCTCCAGTGGTCGCCTTACATGTTCCCACGACGAGCAGATCAGCCACGTCACTGTTTATCACGTCCCATGGCGCTGGACCAGTCAAATGAGTGCTGGTGTTTACAGTCCCGGCAGCCATTCATAAGATCACTTTGTATTCTGCAGCCAAGCTATCCCAGCAACGTTATCTCAGCAAAGTTATCCAAGCCAATGTTTACCTTTCATTGCTTTATGTTAAAACGAAGTAATCATTCGTGCTATATCTCTGTATTTTGTATAATTCATTTAATGTGAGTCCGTTAAATCGTATATTATATATATATATATATATATATATATATATATATATATATATATATATATATATATATATATATATATATATATATATATATATATGAGTTCGTGGGACTACACGTGCGTATCAACCCTGGCTAACACCTACATTAACCTCAGTGTTGCACAACCAGGTGGCGCTGCCACCCACAGGGAAGCAGCCAAATCCCGTAAGTATAGAGAACTGGATCACCACTACAATTTTGTCCCCATTGCTTCTGAGACGCTCGGCGCCTGGGGTAAAAGTGCTACCAGTTTTTTGAAGGAACTGGGTTCTAGGCTCATTGAAACAACAAGGGACCCGAGAGCTGCAAGCTTTCTTTTCCAGCGCCTCAGTGTGGCGATACAGAGGGGAAATGCGCACTGCATCCAGGGTTCCTGCCCGCCATCTGAGGAGCTGGAGGAACTCGACAACCTATGACAACCATCTTTGTAACCCATATGTAACTCCTTTTTTGTAACAAAGTTCAAATAAAGTAAATATATATGTGTACATACAAAAGAATGGGGGTGGTAGGAGAAGATAATATTAGTGTTCAGTGAGAAGCCACAAGGTCTCCTCTGAATACTTTTTATTTTCTTCTCCGAGGCTATGGGTCCCCACATTGGCACCAGAGGTGGTACCCTCACAAAATTTTATATATATATATATATATATATATATATATATATATATATATATATATTATATATATATATATAAAATATATATATATACACACATATATAGTGTGTGTGTGTGTGTTGTTGTTGTTGAATATAACCGAAAGGGTAGGAATAATGATTCTAACACGAATCTTCTCAATATTTCTTATGTTATTTTTCACTGTCGAAGGTAATTGAAAAATCAACTCTCCAAAGTTCATTTTCACACTTTATATATGGTCTGACGCCTAGAAGCGTTTCGCAAGACAGTTCTTACATTTTCAAATGCAATTTTACATCCTCTGTTTCATGCTTATATTCGTTTTTGGGTGAGGTGATAGGGCACAAATCAATGGGTAAAGTCAATTTTTCATACTCTGTTAAAACTTTTGAGGCGAGGTGATAAAACAGAGAACACGAATCAATGGGAACATTCTATGTTTTTATCTTCTTGCTTCTGTGTTGGTTCGGGGTCTTGAAGTGGGTAGAATGTAATTATGTGTTAATTGGCCGTTGATTGCAGGTGTTGACTTTTTGATGTGTAGTGCCTCGCTGATGTCGAGTCTCCTGCTATCGCTGTATCTATCGGTGATTTCTGTGTTGCTTGTTACGATTTCTCTGGTGATGGTCTGGTTGTGAGAGATTATATGCTCTTTGATGGAGCCCTGTTGTTTGTGCATTGTTAATCGCCTGGAAAGAGACGTTGTTGTCTTGCATATATACTGGGATCTTTGGGGCTTACAGTCCCTAAGTGGGCATGTGAAGGCACAGACGACGTTGGTTTCTTACAAGGCGTTCTGTTTGGTGTCTGGAGAGTTTTTCATGAGTAGGTTGGCCGTTTTCTTGTTTTTGTAGTAAATTGTCAATTGCATCTTCTGATTTGTGTCTGTGGGGATAACGTTCCTATTAATATCCTTCAGGACACTTTCCTCCGTTTTATGAGCCGTCGAAAAGAAGTTCCTGTAAAACAGTCTAATAGGGGGTACAGGTGTTGTGTTAGTTAACTCTTCAGAGGTTGTATGGTATTTCACATTTCTTTTAATGGCGTCTTAAACATAACCATTAGAGAAGCCATTGTTGATTAGGACCTGCCAGTCTGTATGTGGGCGTGGGTATCTGGCTGATGATTGGCCGAAGTTGGTTTCCAGGCTTATGGGTCTTGACATTCCCATATGTGTATTGGATGTTGTTCAACAACATATGTTTACAAGAAAGACTGTGTTTACAAGATATGTTTAATATGTAACCATATATTTAATATGTAAACATATGTTTACAAGAAATGTGACAGTGTCAGACCACGAAGGAAGAATTGAAACAGGACAATATACACACACACATTCACACATCTTAGCACTATATTCCCAAGATACTCTTATTTACCTTACACACACAGGGATGATATGTTAAACACGCATTAAAAACAATAGACTATAACCTTAGATCACACAGGACTTTCCCACGACCAGACAACCCCCCCCCCCTCCCCCCTCAGGCTCTCTCGGTGATAACTTTGGGATTTCCTGCTGACAGACATGTTGAAGCTTCCCCTCGGTGGAACACATGTCCAGGCAGTCACCAGACATAATGACGCTTCCTTGGCCAGCCAATCAACACACTGACCCTCAGTGTGTGTGTGTGTGTGTGTGTGTACTCACCTATATGTACTCACCTATATGTGCTTGCAGGATCGAGCATTGACTCTTGGATCCCGCCTTTCTAGCTATCGGTTGTTTACAGCAATGACTCCTGTCCCATTTCCCTATCATACCTAGTTTTAAAAGTATGAATAGTATTTGCTTCCACAACCTGTTCCCCAAGTGCATTCCATTTTTCTACTACTCTCACGCTAAAAGAAAACTTCCTAACATCTCTGTGACTCATCTGAGTTTCCAGTTTTCTGTGTGTGTGTGTGTGTGTGTGTGTGTGTGTGTGTGTGTGTGTGTGTGTGTGTGTGTGTGTGTGTGTGTGTGTGTGTATTCACCCAGTTGTATTCACCTAGTTGTGCTTGCGGAGGTTGAGCTCTGCTCTTTCGGCCCGCCTCTCAACTGTCAATCAATCAACTGTTACTAACTACTAACTAACTTTTTCACACACACACACGCACCCAGGAAGCAGCCCGTAACATCTGTCTAACTCCCAGGTACCTATTTACTGCTAGGTAACAGGAGCATCAGGGTAAAAGAAACTTTGCCCATTTATTTCTGCCTAGTCCGGGAATCGAACCCGGGCCACAGGATTACGAGTCCTACGCGCTGTCCACTCAGCTACCACACCCCCTGGTGTGTACCCAGACTCCCCTGTGTGTGTACACCCAAGGTCACCAGAGACCTTATGTCAGTGTATACTATGATAAGCCACATACAAATATAGATTTTAACGAGGTTATGGCGATTATTTACCGACACAGTAAAAGACAAGTTCCATCACCCTCCCCATAACCCCAACACGACGGCTATACTGGCTGCCTTAACACACCCTCCATCTGGGACCCCTCCACCTGCGACGTGCACCACCCCACGTGCTGCTGGGATACCAAGACGTGCACCAGCCCACGTGCTGCTGGGATACCAAGACGTGCACCAGCCCACGTGCTGCTGGGATACCAAGACGTGCACCAGCCCACGTGCTGCTGGTATACCAAGACGTGCACCAGCCCACGTGCTGCTGGGATACCAAGACGTGCACCAGCCCACGTGCTGCTGGGATACCAAGACGTGCACCAGCCCACGTGCTGCTGGGATACCAAGACGTGCACCAGCCCACGTGCTGCTGGGATACCAAGACGTGCACCAGCTCACGTGCTGCTGGGATACCAAGACGTGCACCAGCCCACGTGCTGCTGGGATACCAAGACGTGCACCAGCCCACGTGCTGCTGGCATACCAAGACGTGCACCAGCCCACGTGCTGCTGGGATACCAAGACGTGCACCAGCCCACGTGCTGCTGGGATACCAAGACACGTGCACCAGCCCACGTGCTGCTGGGATACCAAGACACGTGCACTAGCTCACGTGCTGCTGGGATACCAAGACGTGCACCAGCCCACGTGCTGCTGGGATACCAAGACACGTGCACCAGCCCACGTGCTGCTGGGATACCAAGACGTGCACCAGCCCACGTGCTGCTGGCATACCAAGACGTGCACCAGCCCACGTGCTGCTGGCATACCAAGACGTGCACCAGCCCACGTGCTGCTGGGATACCAAGACGTGCACCAGCCCACGTGCTGCTGGGATACCAAGACGTGCACCAGCCCACGTGCTGCTGGGATACCAAGACGTGCACCACCCCACGTGCTGCTGGGATACCAAGACACGTGCACCACCCCACGTGCTGCTGGGATACCAAGACGTGCACCACCCCACGTGCTGCTGGGATACCAAGACGTGCACCAGCCCACGTGCTGCTGGGATACCAAGACGTGCACCAGCCCACGTGCTGCTGGGATACCAAGACGTGCACCAGCCCACGTGCTGCTGGGATACCAAGACGTGCACCAGCCCACGTGCTGCTGGGATACCAAGACGTGCACCAGCCCACGTGCTGCTGGGATACCAAGACACGTGCACCAGCCCACGTGCTGCTGGGATACCAAGACGTGCACCAGCCCACGTGCTGCTGGGATACCAAGACGTGCACCAGCCCACGTGCTGCTGGCATACCAAGACGTGCACCAGCCCACGTGCTGCTGGGATACCAAGACGTGCACCAGCCCACGTGCTGCTGGGATACCAAGACGTGCACCAGCCCACGTGCTGCTGGGATACCAAGACGTGCACCACCCCACGTGCTGCTGGGATACCAAGACACGTGCACCACCCCACGTGCTGCTGGGATACCAAGACGTGCACCACCCCACGTGCTGCTGGGATACCAAGACGTGCACCAGCCCACGTGCTGCTGGGATACCAAGACGTGCACCAGCCCACGTGCTGCTGGGATACCAAGACACGTGCACCAGCCCACGTGCTGCTGGGATACCAAGACACGTGCACCACCCCACGTGCTGCTGGCATACCAAGACGTGCACCAGCCCACGTGCTGCTGGGATACCAAGACACGTGCACCACCCCACGTGCTGCTGGGATACCAAGACGTGCACCAGCCCACGTGCTGCTGGCATACCAAGACGTGCACCACCCCACGTGCTGCTGGGATACCAAGACGTGCACCAGCCCACGTGCTGCTGGGATACCAAGACGTGCACCAGCCCACGTGCTGCTGGGATACCAAGACACGTGCACCAGCCCACGTGCTGCTGGCATACCAAGACGTGCACCAGCCCACGTGCTGCTGGGATACCAAGACGTGCACCAGCCCACGTGCTGCTGGGATACCAAGACACGTGCACCAGCCCACGTGCTGCTGGCATACCAAGACGTGCACCAGCCCACGTGCTGCTGGGATACCAAGACGTGCACCAGCCCACGTGTACGACGCCATGCTGCCTCCAATGCATTATATAAAAAATCTAACCATTTCTAACATCTTCTAAGACAACTTTATATTAAAATCAAATTTATTTATATAGCTTTATACATCCAAGTACCACTGTTTCTACACAGAGTAGTAAGGAAGACTCGGCCAAGATTACAGTTATCTGCAATAGGGTGATAGCGTGCACGAGGGCTCCCCTGCGGGCGGCTTGGTGCATAGGGTAAAGCAACTCCAGCAACAAGCAAATCACCAGCCCGGATCTCATCCAGAAGTTATCACCACCAAGCATCCCGTCAGAGGGCCAGCATCCGCCCCACTTATCTCACCTGTGGCACCTGTGGCACCGGTACACCTGGGGCACCAGTACACCTGGGGCACCAGTACACCTGGGGCACCAGTACACCTGGGGCACCAGTACACCTGGGGCACCAGTACACCTGGGCACCAGTACACCTGGGGCACCAGTACACCTGGGGCACCAGTACCCTTGGGCACCAGTACACCTGGGGCACCAGTACACCTGGGGCACCAGTACCCTTGGGCACCAGTACCCCCGCTGGCCGCACAAACACAACCAACGTTGTCACTTAAACTCTACAATCACTCAATGATTTCCAATTTCATCCAATCATCATAATACGCGTCGTGGCAGCAAATGAATGACCTAACTATACACAGTAATTAAGGTATGGTTTACCATTGTTGGGGACAGGATGCGTGTTAAGACTTATCAAGGTCCTTCTAGGCACCGGTTGACCCTCACCGGTAAAGACTGACTCCGGAGGACCTATTTACCGCTAGGGGAACAGGTGCATTAGGGAAAAAGTGCCCCAACTATTTATAACCCGCTCGGGAATCGAGTCCGCAACCCCCCGACAGTGGAGAGCGAAGCCCACTGTGCCACAGCACATGCCGTTGTAACGCGCGAGTGAAGTAGTGTTATTATTATTAACATCTTTATTGACAAAATTAATTCCAATTTTGCCTAGTGTTACTAACCTTTGTCGAGGAGCCTAAACTTGCGGTGGACGAGCCTGGAGGAGGACGGGAGGAGGCGGTGGTGGGCGTGGTGGGCGGGGGTGTCGGAGGTGGTGGAGTGCTCGGTGAGGGTGTCAGAGTCGCCCAGGCTGCTGCTGGGGCGCCGGCGGTGGTGGTGGCGGTAGATGGAGAGCAGCAGGTCGTCCACTAGCGACCGCCTCCGCTGGGTGCTGCTGCTGCTGCTCCATCTGCTGCTGACGGAGGAACACGCGTTAATCTCCCACACATGACCACTCTCACCCTCCTCCCTGATCCAGTCTTCTCATTAACAATAATCACACACAAGACTAATAATAGTCCTCTGTGTGACTATTTACCAACGTCAAAACCATGATGGATCCGGTGTTTAAGGAAATCATCGTCAGCATGAACAATGATGGGTTTAATTCCCTCATGCGGCCTCGATATACATTTCAAACTCTCTTATGTCTGGGAAACATCTAACTACCTTTGTTAGGCTTACGGGAACACTTTAAATCGTTAACCTCTCGACATTTTGGCGGGGAAAACAAACCGTTGACTTTTCGAGCACCGAGTTACCTTAACTATTACATTTCTCTATAGCTTTGCTTGGAAAACGTGGCCTTTCTGATAACATATCGGAAAAGGAATATTTAGGAAAACTTAGAAAGCTACATCAAGTGTTGTAAAACACACTTCTTTTCCAACACTTAAGGTCTACCGTCTCTGGAGGGTTATAAATGTCATACCTTACAACCTACTGACCAATGTGCAAGTGTACATTAGCACACTTAAAGTAATAATAATACTTAATACATACACAACGATAAACGGAATATACCACTCTGTGTATTCATTAATTATATTCTCTATACAGCCTTCCCCCCCTAACATAGCCTATCTCCACTCAGGCTATTTATCTGAAAATGTCAATAATTTTAAACATTAAATTCTTGAACCTAACTTCCATAAAATAAAATGTATACTCAGTGAAATTTATATCAAATTTGTGTGGTTCACTATCCAAATCCTCATTAATCGTTTCGCCAAACAATAAGTGTGACCGTATCAAATAGGGTTGACTCCTGAAGTGAAGTCAACCCATATTCAACAGGACAGAGCGCGGAAGACGACACGGTGACGTAACAACCAAAAATTAATACACCAGAAGCTTGAGTACAACAAAGCGCAAAGGAAGTACCAGCCAAACAGCTACAGTTCCACAGGAAAAAATAAAACGGTAAAAGATCGCATTAAGAAGAGGGAGCAATGTTACAGGAAAACACAGCATGTAGACAAGAGGCTCCTGGTCTCAAAAGGCTTGTAAAACAGAACTAAAGTGGAATGTAATGGGAGAAGCTGTGGAAGCTACCTCCATTCATCCACCAACTTCAACACTGCTGCTGCTCACTACCAGTAGAGTGATAGCCAAGCCCTGATAGGTAAGCACACACACACCCTAAAACACAGCCACACCCATGTTATGGGTCGCAGACCACCTCTATCATTACCGGGGGAGGCAAGGAGGGGGAGTGATGGATCGGACAGGGAGACTAAGGGAGGGGAATGAATAGAACAGGGAAGGCGAGAAGGGAGTTAAGTCAAAAGAAGGTGGTGAAGAAATTAATCGAGTCGACCTAATAGAGTTGGTGGAAAGGGAAGAGAGCGATTGGTGGCATGGTTGTGTCGACTATGAGGTCAAGGTCGAGCAAGAACAGCCATATCCCGCCAAACACACACCGAAACTACGACGTTGGTACAACGTTCGAACAGGTATTAACACCTCCTAACCAGTTATAACAACCAATATAGCAAGTTGTAACAACGTTCTAATACGTCATAAATGCGTTAAGCCAAGATGTAACAACTTTATTACAAGATGTAACAAGCGGAAAATAGAGACAGTTTCGGTTTGTGTTTCCAGGGATAAGGCTGGGTCACACTAGCAGGGTTTAATAAAGGAAGGTTGCTGTTATTTTGACCGACAAGGGTAAAAAGTATTCCCACAGGAAAGTAACTTGTGACATCAATGTCCCACTCATACACGATTCCATTACTGTAACTTTTGCACCAATATAGAGATAAGAATTAAGAACACCGCAGAAGGCCTATTATCCCAGGCGCTGCAGCTCCCATCATCCTGCTACTGTCATCAGTTATTATCATGATTACTATATGCAAGCCTAACAAAGTTATTATCACAACACAACCGTCAGAGGAATTATAAAAGACGGCGTGCGTCTGGGGGTGACTCAAGACACTGCTTCCATCTCGCGTTTTTCCCGTTCCAAACATTTTCTCAGTAAAACTTGTATGCGAGGCACATAAAGAATTAGACCCTACTTCCGCGTAGTCACTATTAAGTAATCGCTGCTATGTAAGAGTTCCCGGGCAAGAGCGCCCAGGTAAGAGTACCCAGGCAACAGCACCCAGGCAAGAGCACCCAGGTAAGGGCTCCCAGGCAAGAGCGCCCCAGGTAAGGGCTCCCAGGTAAGGGCTCCCAGGCAAGAGCGTCCCAGGCAAGAGCGTCCCAGGCAAGAGCGTCCCAGGCAAGAGCGTCCCAGGCAAGAGCACCCCCAGGCAAGAGCACCCCAGGCAAGAGCACCCCAGGCAAGAGCGCCCAATAAAGAGCGCTCCAGGCAAGAGCGCCCCAGGCAAGAGCGCCCCAGGCAAGAGCGCCCCAGGCAAGAGCGCCCCAGGCAAGAGCGCCCCAGGCAAGAGCGCGCCCAGGCAAGCACGCGCTCAAGCCCAGACGCCATCACAGGTGGTGTTCCCAGAGCCTCGCGCCTAATAACCATCTCACCTCACAAAGTTGTCACGTAAGGGGTCTCTACATGCACTCCTTCACCGCTAAAAATATACTCGTGAACTTTCACCAGAAAATATAAGATTACACATTTTACCTGCCACCAAATTGAAAATGAGCAAAATATATACCAGGCGATACTCCCTTTAATTTCAAATTCGAATAAACGCAGTAATATTTTCAATGTCGGAAGATTGACCCTTAATAGAGTTGGGTCTTAGAGTCGGAAGACTAAGACTCGACTCTATTGGGGAGTTAAATAAGTCTCACATTAAGACATGGGATCGAAGTCAACTTTCTGGTGCCTATCACCACATATAGTAAGTATTTGGTGATAAGTGCAACCATTTATGACCACTTACAACCACTTTACAACCACTTGCCGGAAACGCTATGCGTACTAGTGGCTTTAGGTATTGTATGTACTAGCTCTATCTTTAAATTCGAACATTATGTTTGTAAATCATCTTCCATGTATGTACCTTTACCTGAATAAAAAAATCTATCTAATGTATCTATTTGAGGAAGACGGGCGGGGTTCCTGAGCCACACAAACAAATGCTGCGCGGCCGACCACCCGGCGTGTTGACGCCGCCACCACCACCACCATCCCGGCTTCAGTCATATCCCTTGATTACCGTCAACTTTGTTATTGCAGAAGTGAAACACTCTTCCCATTTGAGCTCTTAGTCAGGTGGGCTCTCCCCCCCAAGGTGGTGGGCTCTCCCCCCCAGGTGGTGGGCTCTCCCTCCCCCCAGGTGGTGGGCTCTCCCTCCCCCCAGGTGGTGGACTCTCCCTCCCCCCAGGTGGTGGACTCTCCCTCCCCCCCAGGTGGTGGGCTCTCCCTCCCCCCCAGGTGGTGGACTCTCCCTCCCCCCCAGGTGGTGGGCTCTCCCTCCCCCCCAGGTGGTGGGCTCTCCCTCCCCCCCAGGTGGTGGGCTCTCCCTCCCCCCCAGGTGGTGGGCTCTCCCTCCCCCCCAGGTGGTGGGCTCTCCCTCCCCCCCAGGTGGTGGGCTCTCCCTCCCCCCCAGGTGGTGGGCTCTCCCTCCCCCCCAGGTGGTGGACTCTCCCTCCCCCCCCAGGTGGTGGACTCTCCCTCCCCCCCCAGGTGGTGGACTCTCCCTCCCCCCCCCCCAGGTGGTGGACTCTCCCTCCCCCCCCCAGGTGGTGGACTCTCCCTCCCCCCCAGGTGGTGGACTCTCCCTCCCCCCCAGGTGGTGGACTCTCCCTCCCCCCCCAGGTGGTGGACTCTCCCTCCCCCCCCAGGTGGTGGACTCTCCCTCCCCCCCCAGGTGGTGGACTCTCCCTCCCCCCCAGGTGGTGGACTCTCCCTCCCCCCCCAGGTGGTGGACTCTCCCTCCCCCCCAGGTGGTGGACTCTCCCTCCCCCCCCAGGTGGTGGACTCTCCCTCCCCCCCCAGGTGGTGGACTCTCCCTCCCCCCCCCAGGTGGTGGACTCTCCCTCCCCCCCCAGGTGGTGGACTCTCCCTCCCCCCCAGGTGGTGGACTCTCCCTCCCCCCCCCAGGTGGTGGACTCTCCCTCCCCCCCCCAGGTGGTGGACTCTCCCTCCCCCCCCCCAGGTGGTGGACTCTCCCTCCCCCCCCAGGTGGTGGACTCTCCCTCCCCCCCCAGGTGGTGGACTCTCCCTCCCCCCCCAGGTGGTGGACTCTCCCTCCCCCCCCAGGTGGTGGACTCTCCCTCCCCCCCCAGGTGGTGGACTCTCCCTCCCCCCCCAGGTGGTGGACTCTCCCTCCCCCCCCAGGTGGTGGACTCTCCCTCCCCCCCCAGGTGGTGGACTCTCCCTCCCCCCCCAGGTGGTGGACTCTCCCTCCCCCCCAGGTGGTGGACTCTCCCTCCCCCCCAGGTGGTGGACTCTCCCTCCCCCCCCAGGTGGTGGACTCTCCCTCCCTCCCCCCAGGTGGTGGACTCTCCCTCCCTCCCCCCAGGTGGTGGACTCTCCCTCCCCCCAGGTGGTGGACTCTCCCTCCCCCCAGGTGGTGGACTCTCCCTCCCCCCAGGTGGTGGACTCTCCCTCCCCCCAGGTGGTGGACTCTCCCTCCCCCCAGGTGGTGGACTCTCCCTCCCCCCAGGTAAGCTCTCCCCAGGTGGGCTCTCCCCCCCAGGTAAGCTCTCCCCCCAGGTAAGCTCTCCCCCCAGGTAAGCTCTCCCCCAGGTAAGCTCTCCCCCCAGGTAAGCTCTCCCCCAGGTAAGCTCTCCCCCCAGGTAAGCTTTCCCCCCAGGTAAGCTCTCCCCCCATGTAAGCTCTCCCCCAGGTAAGCTCTCCTCCCAGGTAAGCTCTCCCCCAGGTAAGCTCTCCCCCCAGGTAAGCTCTCCCCCAGGTAAGCTCTCCCCCAAGTGGGCTCTCCCCCAGGTAAGCTCTCCCCCCAGGTAACCTCTCCCCCCAGGTAAGCTCTCCCCCCAGGTAAGCTCTCCCCCCAGGTAGGCTCTCCCCCCAGGCAAGCTCTCCCCCAGATGGGCTCTCCCCCCAGGTAAGCTCTCCCCCAAGTGGGCTCTCCCCCCAGGTAAGCTCTCCCCCAGGAGAACCCTCTCCCACCCCCAGGAAGCCCCTACAAAATAATAGCATTAACCCACACCATCTTTACTCTAACGGCTGCAAGTGTATTTTCCATAATTAAAAACGCGGTAATTAAGGCGGGTGAATTAGCCAGAGGGATTGAAAATTACCTTAATTAAACCGTGTACAAAAATCACTAGGGGAGGGGGGCATAATATCCAGGTTACTTGCAGCCTACCTTTATATATAATAAAAAAACAGGATTAAGAAGGGACTTACAACTCTAACTCCAACAGTTGCATTTTTAACGGAGTGGCAAATGGAGAAAACTGTCTGGTGGGGCAACGTGCTTGTCCTAATGGAGGTAATATTTGAACATATATCACTATTAACATCATTATCAATCACAACCTGTCCTCTTAAAAGAACGTCGCTTTTGGCCGTTTGCCCGTATGGCCGAATATGGACGTAATATGAAAATGAAAAAAAAATGAAAATACATTTGGGATTTTTTTTCAACAACAGTAAGTTAAGGGTCCTCTGATAGGTTAAGTGGGCAGGAAATTCTTATAAAGTTTCAAAACGGTATGAAAACGTTAATGGAAAATTGCCTCTTCTAAGCTTGCCGAGTCGGCCGGATGACTCAAACAGAAAACGAAACAGTACGTCACTTTTGTGAATCGATTTCATTTCAAATTACGTCCAAATTTGGCCATAGTGCGCATACGAGCGAAAAGTGACGTTATTTTTAAGAGGACGGGTTGCACCATCACCGCTCCTGGTCACCACACGCTAATTGTAAGTGACTCCTTGTCATCCTTGACTGCCCTCAGCTCCCCAAGGCATAACTGTGACGTGCTTATCTCTGAAGCTAGACTCAGATATAATGAAATAATCAATGATGGAGTCAAGAGTTTGTCTCCTGTGGATTCTTTCCCATATTGGTCTCCGAATGCATGATAGAACTGATGAGTTGGCAAAGACTTTTGCTCGTAAAGAGGGAATCGATTACCAACTTGGACTGCCTTTGAGCAACCTGAGGACAGCAATATCCAAGGAACATCAACTAAATTTCGGAGACTTGAGGCAAAGTGAAATTCACACCAGTTACTCCATCTATCATCATTTTATTATGCAGGAAGAATCGCACGTCTATGGGTCATCCAGTAAGATTAGCAGACTTCTAGATGTTACCACTGCTAGGCTTAGGCTCGGCTACAAGTACCTGGTTGATACCTGGTTGATACCTGGTTGATGGGGTTCTGGGAGTTCTTCTACTCCCCAATTACCTCTGGGAATTTGTAACATCTGCTGATGTAGATTTGACTAAATGTAAACTCTGTCAGCAGAATTATTCGCATACTTTGCGTCATTATATAATGGAATGTGAAAAAATCGCGGAATTTAGAGATAACACCATCAATACTGTCCAAGAAATGTGTAAGTACTTCATTCATAATGATGTGCTGCCCGAAATCTTAGCGAAGTATCCAAAATTTGCTTACTGTAAGTAATGCATGCACATGACTGTAAAGCTGCCGCCCAGTTGGGTGGGTGTGGAGCAAGACTAGTAACTGTGTGACTCACCATAGATGTAAAGTGCCTTGTATAGTGACTGTTGTGAGCCTCTTGTTGATCACTTGTGACACAAAAGATTATTGATGTATTTGTGTGGGTATTTGTATATATATATATATATATATATATATATATATATATATATATATATATATATATATATATATATATATATATATATATATATATATATATATATATATATGTACATGTATGAATGAGAATGTGTACATGTATATATAACATTAATTTTGTAACGCGTCAAAAAAATTTTATTTGCTTAGCTAAACGAGCAAGAGGGTTCAGTTCTTGAACAGATTATGTGCCTTTGTAATCCTTTACACCACCGCCCACGGGATGGGTATGGGGTGCATAATAAAGAAAGAAACTGAAATTGGTCAACATTCCCAAATATCACCATCAACCAGCGTCAAAATTATGGTGGTTTAAAGATATTAGAGCACCGTGATATTGACGCTTCTTCGGACGAACAGTTTCAACAGGTGAGGTTAATTGCCCCATGCACCAACGCTTCTGCTTGCGTAAAAGCCCTTCAAACTTAACGCTTGTCACGTGGTGAGACCGGCCTGGAGAATGACGAGTCAACTGACGGAGGGTGTTGTCTGGGTCAAGGCGCCAGACACAGGGTGTGTTGTCTGGGTCATGGCGCCAGACACGGGGGGGGGGGGGGTGTTGTCTGGGCCATGGCGTCAGACACGGGGGGGGGTGTTGTCTGGGTCATGGCTCCAGACACGGGGGGGGGGGGGGGTGTTGTCTGGGTCAAGCCGCCAGACACAGGGGGGGGGGGGTGTTGTCTGGGTCATGGCTCCAGACACGGGGGGGGGGGGGTGTTGTCTGGGTCATGGCGCCAGACACGGACGGGGGGGGGGGTGTTGTTTGCGTCAATGCGCCAGACATGGGGGGGGGGTGTTGTCTGGGTCATGGCTCCAGACACGGGGGGGTATTGTCTGGGTCATGGCGCCAGACACGGGGGGGGTGTTGTCTGGGTCATGGCGCCAGACACGGGGGGGGTGTTGTCTGGGTCATGGCGCCAGACACGGGGGGGTGTTGTCTGGGTCAAGGCGCCAGACACGGGGAGGGGGTGTTGTCTGGATCAAGGCGCCAGACACGGGGAGGGGGTGTTGTCTGGGGTCAAGGCGCCAGACACAGAGGGGGGTGTTGTCTGGGTCATGGCGCCAGACACGGGGGGGGGGGTGTTGTTTGCGTCAATGCGCCAGACACGGGAAGGGTGTTGTCTGGGTCATGGCTCCAGACACGGGGGGGTATTGTCTGGGTCATGGCGCCAGACACGGGGGGGGGTGTTGTCTGGGTCATGGCGCCAGACACGGGGGGGGGTGTTGTCAGGGTCATGGCGCCAGACACGGGGGGGGGGGTGTTGTCTGGGTCATGGCGCCAGACACGGGGAGGGGGTGTTGTCTGGATCAAGGCGCCAGACACGGGGAGGGGGTGTTGTCTGGGGTCAAGGCGCCAGACACAGAGGGGGGTGTTGTCTGGGTCATGGCGCCAGACACGGGGGGGGGGGGTGTTGTTTGCGTCAATGCGCCAGACACGGGAAGGGTGTTGTCTGGGTCATGGCGCCAGACACGAGGGGGCGGTGTTGTCTGGGTCATTGCGCCAGACACGGGGGGGGGGGGTGTTGTCTGGGTCATGGCGCCAGACACGGGGGGGGTGTTGTTTGCGTCAATGCGCCAGACACGGGTAGGGGGTGTTGTCTGGGTCATGGCTCCAGACACGGGGGGGGGTGTTGTCTGGGTCATGGCGCCAGACACGGGGGGGGGGGGGTGTTGTTTGCGTCAATGCGCCAGACACGGGGGAGGGTGTTGTCTGGGTCATGGCGCCAGACACGGGGAGGGGTGTTGTCTGGGTCAAGGCGCCAGACACGGGGGGGGGGGATGTTGTCTGGGTCAAGGCGCCAGACACGGGGTGGGGGTGTTGTCTGGGTCATGGCGCTAGACACGGGGGGGGGGTGTTGTCTGGGTCAAGGCGCCAGACACGGGGGGGGGGTGTGTTGTCTGGGTCAAGGCACTAGACACGGGGGGGGGGGGGTGTTGTCTGGGTCATGGCGCCAGACACGGGGGGGGGGTGTTGTCTGGGTCATGGCGCCAGACACGGGGGAGGGGTGTTGTCTGGGTCATGGCACCAGACACGGGGGGGGGTGTTGTCTGGGTCAAGGCGCCAGACACGGGGGGAGGGGTGTTGTCTGGGTCATGGCGCCAGACACGGGGGGGGGTGTTGTCTGGGTCAAGGCGCCAGACACGGGGGGGGGGTGTTGTCTGGGTCAAGGCGCCAGACACGGGGGGGGGGGATGTTGTCTGGGTCAAGGCGCCAGACACGGGGGGGGTGTTGTCTGGGTCAAGGCGCCAGACACGGGGGGTGGTGTTGTCTGGGTCAAGGCGCCAGACACGGGGGGGGGTGTTGTCTGGGTCAAGGCGCCAGACACGGGGGGGTGTTGTCTGGGTCAAGGCGCCAGGCACGGGGGAGGGGGTGTTGTCTGGGTCATGGCGCCAGGCACGGGGGGGGTGTTGTCTGGGTCATGGCGCCAGACACGGGGGGGGGGGTGTTGTCTGGGTCAAGGCGCCAGACACGGGGGGTATGTTGTCTGGGTCAAGGCGCCAGGCACGGGGGGGGGGGTGTTGTCTGGGTCATGGCGCCAGGCAGGGGGGGGGGGGTGTTGTCAGGGTCATGGCGCCAGACACGGGGGGGGTGTTGTCTGGGTCAAGGCGCCAGACACGGGGGGGGGGTGTTGTCTGGGTCATGGCGCCAGACACGGGGAAGGGTGTTGTCTGGGTCATGGCGCCAGACACGGGGGGGGGGGGTGTTGTCTGGGTCATGGCGCCAGACACGGGGGGGGGTGTTGTCTGGGTCAAGGCGCCAGACACGGGGGGGGTGTTGTCTGGGTCATGGCGCCAGACACGGGGAAGGGTGTTGTCTGGGTCATGGCGCCAGACACGGGGGGGGGTGTTGTCTGGGTCAAGGCGCCAGACACGGGGGGGGTGTTGTCTGGGTCATGGTGCCAGACACGGGGGGGGGGTGTTGTCTGGGTCAAGGCGCCAGACACGGGGGGGGGGTGTTGTCTGGGTCATGGCGCCAGACACGGGGGGGGGGTGTTGTCTGGGTCATGGCGCCAGACACGGGGGGGGGGGGGTGTTGTCTGGGTCATGGCGCCAGACACGGGGAAGGGGTGTTGTCTGGGTCATGGCACCAGACACGGGGGGGGGTGTTGTCTGGGTCAAGGCGACAGACACGGGGGGAGGAGTGTTGTCTGGGTCAAGGCGCCAGACACGGGGGGGGGTGTTGTCTGGGTCATGGCGCCAGACACGGGGGGGGGTTGTTGTCTGGGTCATGGCGCCAGACACGGGGGGGGGGGGTGTTGTCTGGGTCAAGGCGCCAGACACGGGGGGTATGTTGTCTGGGTCAAGGCGCCAGACACGGGGGGTATGTTGTCTGGGTCAAGGCGCCAGGCACGGGGGGGGGTGTTGTCTGGGTCATGGCGCCAGGCACGGGGGGGGGGGTGTTGTCTGGGTCATGGCACCAGACACGGGGGGGGTGTTGTCTGGGTCAAGGCGCCAGACACGGGGGGTATGTTGTCTGGGTCAAGGCGCCAGACACGGGGGGTATGTTGTCTGGGTCAAGGCGCCAGGCACGGGGGGGGGGGGGTGTTGTCTGGGTCATGTCGCCAGGCACGGGGGGGGGGGTGTTGTCTGGGTCATGGCGCCAGACACGGGGGGGGGTGTTGTCTGGGTCAAGGCGCCAGACACGGGGGGGGTGTTGTCTGGGTCATGGCGCCAGACACGGGGAAGGGTGTTGTCTGGGTCATGGCGCCAGACACGGGGGGGGGTGTTGTCTGGGTCAAGGCGCCAGACACGGGGGGGGGGGTGTTGTCTGGGTCATGGTGCCAGACACGGGGGGGGGGTGTTGTCTGGGTCAAGGCGCCAGACACGGGGGGGGTTGTTGTCTGGGTCATGGCACTAGACACGGAGGGGGGGGGTGTTTTCTGGGTCATGGCGCCAGACACGGGGGGGTGTTGTCTGGGTCATGGCGATAGACACGAGGGGGGGGGTGTTGTCTGGGTCATGGCGCCAAACACGGGGGGGGGTGTTGTCTGGGTCATGGCGCCAGACACGGGGGGGTGTGTTGTCTGGGTCATGGCGCCAGACACGGGGGGGGTGTTGTCTGGGTCATGGCGCCAGACACGGGGGGGGGGTGTTGTCTGGGTCATGGCACCAGACACGGGGTGGGGTGTTGTCTGGGTCATGGCACCAGACACTGGGGGGGTGTTGTCTGGGTCAAGGCGCCAGACACGGGGGGGGGGGTGTTGTCTGGGTCATGGCACCAGACACTGGGGGGGGGTGTTGTCTGGGTCATGGCACCAGACACTGGGGGGTGTTGTCTGGGTCATGGCACCAGACACGGGGGGGGGGGTGTTGTCTGGGTCATGGCACCAGACACGGGGGGGGTGTTGTCTACGTCATGGCACCAGACACGGGGGGGGGTGTTATCTGGGTCATGGCACCAGACACGGGGGGGGGGGTGTTGTCTGGGTCATGGCGCTAGACACGGTGGGGGGGGTGTTGTCTGGGTCATGGCGCCAGACACAGGGGGGAGTGTTGTCTGGGTCATGGCACCAGACACGGGGGGGGTTGTTGTCTGGGTAATGGCGCCAGACACGGGGGGGGTGTTGTCTGGGTCAAGGCGCCAGACACGGGGGGGAGGTTTTGTCTGGGTCAAGGCGCCAGACACGGGGGGGAGGTTTTGTCTGGGTCATGGCGCCAGACACCGGGGGGGGGGTGTTGTCTGGGTCATCGCGCCAGACACGGGGGGGTTGTTGTCTGGATCATGGCGCCAGACACGGGGGGGGGGTGTTGTTTGGGTCAAGGCGCCAGACACGGGGGGGGTGTTGTCTGGGTCATGGCGCCAGACACAGGGTGGGGTGTTGTCTGGGTCATGGCGCCAGACACGGGGGGGTGTTGTCTGGGTCATGGTGCCAGACACGGGGGGGTGCTGTCTGGGTCAAGGCGCCAGACACGGGGGGGGGGTGTTGTCTGGGTCATGGCGCTAGACACGGGGGGGGGGTGTTGTCTGGGTCAAGGCGCCAGACACGGGGGGGGGGGGTGTTGTCTGGGTCATGGCGCCAGACACGAGGGGGGGTGTTGTCTGGGTCAAGGCGCCAGACACGGGGGGGGGGGGGTGTTGTCTGGGTCATGGCACCAGACACGGGGGGGGGTGTTGTCTGGGTCATGGCACCAGACACGGGGGGGTGTTGTTTGGGTCATGGCGCCAGACACGGGGGGGGTGTTGTCTGGGTCATGGCGCCAGACACGGGGGGGGGTGTTGTCTGGATCATCACGCCAGACACGGGGGGGGGGGGAGTGTTGTCTGGGTCAAGGCGCCAGACACGGGGGGGGGGTGTTGTCTGGGTCATGGCGCCAGACACGGGGGGGGTGTTGTCTGGGTCATGGCGCCAGACACGGGGGGGGGGGTGTTGTCTGGGTCAAGGCGCCAGACACGGGGGGGTGTTGTCTGGGTCATGGCGCCAGACACGGGGGGGGGTGTTGTCTGGGTCAAGGCGCCAGACACGGGGGGGTGTTGTTTGGGTCAAGGCGCCAGACACAAGGGGGGGGGGTGTTGTCTGGGTCATGGCGCCAGACACGGGGGGGTGTTGTTTGGGTCAATGCGCCAGACACGGGGGGGGGTGTTGTCTGGGTCAAGGCGCCAGACACGGGGGGGGGGGGGATGTTGTCTGGGTCAAGGCGCCAGACACGGGGGGGGGTGTTGTCTGGGTCAAGGCGCCAGGCACGGGGGGGGTGTTGTCTGGGTCAAGGCGCCAGACACGGGGTGGGGTGTTGTCTGGGTCATGGCGCCAGACACGGGGGGGGGTGTTGTCTGGGTCATGACGCCAGACACGGGGGTGTTTTCTGGGTCATGGCGCCAGACACGGGGGGGGTGTTGTCTGGGTCAAGGCGCCAGGCACGGGGGGGGGGTGTTGTCTGGGTCATGGCACCAGACACGGGGGGGGTGTTGTCTGGGTCATGGCGCTAGACACGGGGGGGAGGTGTTGTCTGGGTCATGGCGCCAGACACGAGGGGGCGGTGTTGTCTGGGTCATGGCGCCAGACACGGGGGGGGTGTTGTTTGCGTCAATGCGCCAGACACGGGTAGGGGGTGTTGTCTGGGTCATGGCTCCAGACACGGGGGGGGGTGTTGTCTGGGTCATGGCGCCAGACACGGGGGGGGGGGGTGTTGTTTGCGTCAATGCGCCAGACACGGGGGAGGGTGTTGTCTGGGTCATGGCGCCAGACACGGGGAGGGGTGTTGTCTGGGTCAAGGCGCCAGACACGGGGGGGGGGGATGTTGTCTGGGTCAAGGCGCCAGACACGGGGTGGGGGTGTTGTCTGGGTCATGGCGCTAGACACGGGGGGGGGGTGTTGTCTGGGTCAAGGCGCCAGACACGGGGGGGGGGTGTGTTGTCTGGGTCAAGGCACTAGACACGGGGGGGGGGGTGTTGTCTGGGTCATGGCGCCAGACACGGGGGGGGGGGTGTTGTCTGGGTCATGGCGCCAGACACGGGGGAGGGGTGTTGTCTGGGTCATGGCACCAGACACGGGGGGGGGTGTTGTCTGGGTCAAGGCGCCAGACACGGGGGGAGGGGTGTTGTCTGGGTCATGGCGCCAGACACGGGGGGGGGTGTTGTCTGGGTCAAGGCGCCAGACACGGGGGGGGGGTGTTGTCTGGGTCAAGGCGCCAGACACGGGGGGGGGGGATGTTGTCTGGGTCAAGGCGCCAGACACGGGGGGGGTGTTGTCTGGGTCAAGGCGCCAGACACGGGGGGTGGTGTTGTCTGGGTCAAGGCGCCAGACACGGGGGGGGGTGTTGTCTGGGTCAAGGCGCCAGACACGGGGGGGTGTTGTCTGGGTCAAGGCGCCAGGCACGGGGGAGGGGGTGTTGTCTGGGTCATGGCGCCAGGCACGGGGGGGGTGTTGTCTGGGTCATGGCGCCAGACACGGGGGGGGGGGTGTTGTCTGGGTCAAGGCGCCAGACACGGGGGGTATGTTGTCTGGGTCAAGGCGCCAGGCACGGGGGGGGGGGGTGTTGTCTGGGTCATGGCGCCAGGCAGGGGGGGGGGGTGTTGTCAGGGTCATGGCGCCAGACACGGGGGGGGTGTTGTCTGGGTCAAGGCGCCAGACACGGGGGGGGGGGTGTTGTCTGGGTCATGGCGCCAGACACGGGGAAGGGTGTTGTCTGGGTCATGGCGCCAGACACGGGGGGGGGGGGTGTTGTCTGGGTCATGGCGCCAGACACGGGGGGGGGTGTTGTCTGGGTCAAGGCGCCAGACACGGGGGGGGTGTTGTCTGGGTCATGGCGCCAGACACGGGGAAGGGTGTTGTCTGGGTCATGGCGCCAGACACGGGGGGGGGTGTTGTCTGGGTCAAGGCGCCAGACACGGGGGGGGTGTTGTCTGGGTCATGGTGCCAGACACGGGGGGGGGGTGTTGTCTGGGTCAAGGCGCCAGACACGGGGGGGGGGTGTTGTCTGGGTCATGGCGCCAGACACGGGGGGGGGGTGTTGTCTGGGTCATGGCGCCAGACACGGGGGGGGGGGGGTGTTGTCTGGGTCATGGCGCCAGACACGGGGAAGGGGTGTTGTCTGGGTCATGGCACCAGACACGGGGGGGGGTGTTGTCTGGGTCAAGGCGACAGACACGGGGGGAGGAGTGTTGTCTGGGTCAAGGCGCCAGACACGGGGGGGGGTGTTGTCTGGGTCATGGCGCCAGACACGGGGGGGGGTTGTTGTCTGGGTCATGGCGCCAGACACGGGGGGGGGGGTGTTGTCTGGGTCAAGGCGCCAGACACGGGGGGTATGTTGTCTGGGTCAAGGCGCCAGACACGGGGGGTATGTTGTCTGGGTCAAGGCGCCAGGCACGGGGGGGGTGTTGTCTGGGTCATGGCGCCAGGCACGGGGGGGGGGGTGTTGTCTGGGTCATGGCACCAGACACGGGGGGGGTGTTGTCTGGGTCAAGGCGCCAGACACGGGGGGTATGTTGTCTGGGTCAAGGCGCCAGACACGGGGGGTATGTTGTCTGGGTCAAGGCGCCAGGCACGGGGGGGGGGTGTTGTCTGGGTCATGTCGCCAGGCACGGGGGGGGGGGTGTTGTCTGGGTCATGGCGCCAGACACGGGGGGGGGTGTTGTCTGGGTCAAGGCGCCAGACACGGGGGGGGTGTTGTCTGGGTCATGGCGCCAGACACGGGGAAGGGTGTTGTCTGGGTCATGGCGCCAGACACGGGGGGGGGTGTTGTCTGGGTCAAGGCGCCAGACACGGGGGGGGGGGTGTTGTCTGGGTCATGGTGCCAGACACGGGGGGGGGGTGTTGTCTGGGTCAAGGCGCCAGACACGGGGGGGGTTGTTGTCTGGGTCATGGCACTAGACACGGAGGGGGGGGGTGTTTTCTGGGTCATGGCGCCAGACACGGGGGGGTGTTGTCTGGGTCATGGCGATAGACACGAGGGGGGGGGGTGTTGTCTGGGTCATGGCGCCAAACACGGGGGGGGGTGTTGTCTGGGTCATGGCGCCAGACACGGGGGGGTGTGTTGTCTGGGTCATGGCGCCAGACACGGGGGGGGTGTTGTCTGGGTCATGGCGCCAGACACGGGGGGGGGGGTGTTGTCTGGGTCATGGCACCAGACACGGGGTGGGGTGTTGTCTGGGTCATGGCACCAGACACTGGGGGGGTGTTGTCTGGGTCAAGGCGCCAGACACGGGGGGGGGGGTGTTGTCTGGGTCATGGCACCAGACACTGGGGGGGGGTGTTGTCTGGGTCATGGCACCAGACACTGGGGGGTGTTGTCTGGGTCATGGCACCAGACACGGGGGGGGGGGTGTTGTCTGGGTCATGGCACCAGACACGGGGGGGGTGTTGTCTACGTCATGGCACCAGACACGGGGGGGGGTGTTATCTGGGTCATGGCACCAGACACGGGGGGGGGGGTGTTGTCTGGGTCATGGCGCTAGACACGGTGGGGGGGGTGTTGTCTGGGTCATGGCGCCAGACACAGGGGGGAGTGTTGTCTGGGTCATGGCACCAGACACGGGGGGGGTTGTTGTCTGGGTAATGGCGCCAGACACGGGGGGGGTGTTGTCTGGGTCAAGGCGCCAGACACGGGGGGGAGGTTTTGTCTGGGTCAAGGCGCCAGACACGGGGGGGAGGTTTTGTCTGGGTCATGGCGCCAGACACCGGGGGGGGGTGTTGTCTGGGTCATCGCGCCAGACACGGGGGGGTTGTTGTCTGGATCATGGCGCCAGACACGGGGGGGGGGTGTTGTTTGGGTCAAGGCGCCAGACACGGGGGGGGTGTTGTCTGGGTCATGGCGCCAGACACAGGGTGGGGTGTTGTCTGGGTCATGGCGCCAGACACGGGGGGGTGTTGTCTGGGTCATGGTGCCAGACACGGGGGGGTGCTGTCTGGGTCAAGGCGCCAGACACGGGGGGGGGGTGTTGTCTGGGTCATGGCGCTAGACACGGGGGGGGGTGTTGTCTGGGTCAAGGCGCCAGACACGGGGGGGGGGGGTGTTGTCTGGGTCATGGCGCCAGACACGAGGGGGGGTGTTGTCTGGGTCAAGGCGCCAGACACGGGGGGGGGGGGGGTGTTGTCTGGGTCATGGCACCAGACACGGGGGGGGGTGTTGTCTGGGTCATGGCACCAGACACGGGGGGGTGTTGTTTGGGTCATGGCGCCAGACACGGGGGGGGTGTTGTCTGGGTCATGGCGCCAGACACGGGGGGGGGTGTTGTCTGGATCATCACGCCAGACACGGGGGGGGGGGAGTGTTGTCTGGGTCAAGGCGCCAGACACGGGGGGGGGGTGTTGTCTGGGTCATGGCGCCAGACACGGGGGGGGTGTTGTCTGGGTCATGGCGCCAGACACGGGGGGGGGGGTGTTGTCTGGGTCAAGGCGCCAGACACGGGGGGGTGTTGTCTGGGTCATGGCGCCAGACACGGGGGGGGGGTGTTGTCTGGGTCAAGGCGCCAGACACGGGGGGGTGTTGTTTGGGTCAAGGCGCCAGACACAAGGGGGGGGGGTGTTGTCTGGGTCATGGCGCCAGACACGGGGGGGTGTTGTTTGGGTCAATGCGCCAGACACGGGGGGGGGTGTTGTCTGGGTCAAGGCGCCAGACACGGGGGGGGGGGGATGTTGTCTGGGTCAAGGCGCCAGACACGGGGGGGGGTGTTGTCTGGGTCAAGGCGCCAGGCACGGGGGGGGTGTTGTCTGGGTCAAGGCGCCAGACACGGGGTGGGGTGTTGTCTGGGTCATGGCGCCAGACACGGGGGGGGGTGTTGTCTGGGTCATGACGCCAGACACGGGGGTGTTTTCTGGGTCATGGCGCCAGACACGGGGGGGGTGTTGTCTGGGTCAAGGCGCCAGGCACGGGGGGGGGGTGTTGTCTGGGTCATGGCACCAGACACGGGGGGGGTGTTGTCTGGGTCATGGCGCTAGACACGGGGGGGAGGTGTTGTCTGGGTCATGGCGCCAGACACGGAAGGGGGGGTGTTGTCTGGGTCATGGCGCCAGACACGGGGGGGGGTCGTTGTCTGGGTCATGGCGCCAGACACGGGGGGGGGTGTTGTCTGGGTCATGGCGCCAGACACGGGGGGGGTTGTTGTCTGGATCATGGCGCTAGACACGGGGGGGGTGTTGTCTGGGTCATGGCGCCAGACACAGGGGGGGGGGGTGTTGTCTGGGTCATGGCACCAGACAGGGGGGGGGTGTTGTCTGGGTCATGGCGCCAGACACGGGGGGGGGGGTGTTGTCTGGGTCATGGCGCTAGACACGGGGGGGGGGTGTTGTCTGGGTCATGGCGCCAGACACGGGGGGGGGTGTTGTCTGGGTCATGGCGCTAGACACGGGGGGGGGGGGTGTTGTCTGGGTCATGGCGCCAGACACAGGGGGGGGGGTGTTGTCTGGGTCATGGCACCAGACACGGGGGGGGGGTGTTGTCTGGGTCATGGCGCCAGACACGGGGGGGGGTGTTGTCTGGGTAATGGCGCCAGACACTGGGGGGGGGGTGTTGTCTGGGTCATGGCGCCAGAAACGGGTGGGGGGTGTTGTCTGGGTCATGGCGCCAGACACGGGTGGGGGGTGTTGTCTGGGTCATGGCGCCAGACACGGGGGAGGGGTGTTGTTTGGGTCATGGCGCTAGACACGGGGGGTGGGTGTTGTCTGGGTCAAGGCGCCAGACACGGGGGGGGGGTGTTGTCTGGGTCATGGCGCCAGACACGGGGGGGGTGTTGTCTGGGTCATGGCGCCAGACACGGGGGGGGTGTTGTCTGGGTCATGGCGCCAGACACGGGGGGGGGGGTGTTATCTGGGTCATGGCACCAGACACGGGGGGGGGGGGGGTGTTGTCTGGGTCATGGTGCCAGACACGGGGGGGGGGTGTTGTCTGGGTCATGGCGCCAGACACGGGGGGGGTGCTGTCTGGGTCAAGGCGCCAGACACGGGGGGGGTGTTGTCTGGGTCATGGCGCCAGACAAGGGGGGTGATGTCTGGGTCATGGCGCCAGACACGGGGGGGGGTGTTGTCTGGGTCATGGCACCAGACACGGGGGGGGTGTTGTCTGTCTCATGGCACCAGACACGGGGGGGGGTGTTGTCTGGGTCAAGGCGCCAGACACCGGGGGGGGGGGGGTGTTGTCTGGGTCATTGCGCCAGACACGGGGGGGGGGGTGTTGTCTGGGTCATGGCGCCAGACACGGGGGGGGGGTGTTGTCTGGGTCATGGCGCCTGACACGGGGGGGGGGGTGTTGTCTGGGTCATGGCGCTAGACACGGGGTGGGGGGGGGGTTGTCTGGGTCAAGGCGCCAGACACGGGGGGGGTGTTGTCTGGGTCATGGCGTTAGACACGGGGGGGGTGCTGTCTGGTTCAAGGCGCCAGACACGGGGGGGGTGTTTTCTGGGTCATGGCGCCAGACAAGGGGGGGGGGGTGTTGTCTGGGTCATGGCGCCAGACACGGGGGGGGGGGGTGTTGTCTGGGTCATGGCGCCAGACACGGGGCGGGGTGTTGTCTGGGTCATGGCGCTCGACACGGGGAGGGGTGTTGTCTGGGTCAAGGCGCCAGACACGGGGGGTGTTGTCTGGGTCATGGCGCCAGACACGGGGGGGGGTGTTGTCTGGGTCATGGCGCCAGACACGGGGGGGGGGGTGTTGTCTGGGTCATGGCGCCAGACACGGGGGGGGGGTGTTGTCTCGGTCAAGGCCCCCAGACACGGGGGTGTTGTCTGGGTCAAGGCGCCAGACACCTACAGTATACCGTATCACAAAGTCATAGTTACTGTACCCTATCACTATAAAGCCGTCTACAGTAAACCTCGTTGTAATTCAGATTTTTGTCTTACACATCATACGAGTTAATTGGTCAAATTCAAAGTCAGAAACGGTAGTGGCATTTGTGAATTTACAGTTGTGTTTGTTTACACACATTTATAGTAAATTACTAAGAGAAAGTTATAACGTCATAACATATCTATATATACTATATACTCAAGATTTACATTTAGAAGCTTAATTTATTAGCGAATAAATAACAAATCGATGATAAATGTGTGTGACAATAGTGGTTGAATTTAAACAGATTATTACCTTTTGCAGGGGTGCAAATGCCCAAGTTCATTTACTTAGATCTCCCGCATGTCTAGTAATGAAGAGATTATTCCATCGACCTCTTCACCCAATATATTCATCACTGAGATGTGTCGGGTCAGTCATGTCTAGCCTTATAGTAGACTAGCCGGCGCCATCGTCAACCCTTATCTGAGTATTGTACTGTGTGACAGACTTCAAGTGATTATTGTGCAGTCCGTCCTCCTAAGCATTTGTCAAAGCTATTGCACTTGTGCTATTGCATAAAGCCATGCACTCGAGCTATTGACATAGCTCGAGTGCATGGGGGGGAGTTGTGGCACAAACCTTCCCTGGTTTGTGCCTCGGAGAGGCTGCAGGATCCAATAAGTTCAGTAGAACTTCGATTACAACTCGTTTTCCATGTCGTAGTTTAGTCGATTAAGGCAGCGTCTGGGATGCTCTCGGACGCAGGTTCGAATCCTCTTCACGCCCTTGTGGATTTGTTCGTCCTCCTAAGGTTACCCAACGTCAAGAAAACTGTCAAATTAAAGTGTCCTCTCCTAACCTACCAAATTTTTGGCCTTGTGTAACGCATACGATCGAAATGCGACGTTCTTAGTCGGACAGGTTGTATGGTGATGTACGTTTTCCCTTTCCTGTCTCCGGCTAAGCTTACCAGCTTGATGGGGTTCTGGGAGTTGTTCTACTCCCCAAGCCCGGCCCTAGGGCCAGGCTTAACTTGTGAGAGCTTGGTCCAACAGGCTGTTGCTTAGTCCCACTCATCTGCACAGCCCCATGTCTCGGGAATTTACCGGGGTACATTTGCTTCCATTATTATATAATTATTATATTTATATTAGTATTACTGCTTATTTTTTTATTATGTGGGGAACACTACCGCTCACAGGATGGTTATTGGAGTGCAAAACAAATGAAATAAACTAATATGACAAATGCTGATGAAATCTGTGCGTTTTACATGGTATACACTGCCGTAGAAAATGGCGACAGTTTCCGGGTCGTGACGCCTGGGGGGACCGCTTTAATAAAAAACCAGACTCACCCTTCCTACCAGAGCATAATTACCCGGAATTAACTCGCAAATACCCTGCTGTCGTTATTTCTGTTGCAGTTTTTCTCTCATTCAAGCTTATTTTTTTAACAATATGCAAGTTTTTTAACGTTTTGTTTCGTTATAAAAAAAATCAGTGCGATACGCAAATGAATGTATCCAGACTATACGAGGCCTGACAGCTTTTATAACCCCTACTAAGGTCTATCCCTGACAAAAGTAATTGTTATTAACCATCGTTGTCCATTATTAATCAGTCCCTAATGCCTATTACAAATAGGTATATACTGTGCATATATTATGCGTGCCTACGGTATATACATGCTTGGTATGTACTAGAGCGTGTTAACCAAAAGTTGTGTACGCATCACTTAACAATACCGTCGTGTGCGCTGCGTACGTCACATTCACGTTTACTGGTGTACACGCTCCCAGAGAATGGCCTTGTAAGGCCAGCGTCAAGTGTCGGCAGGCCACCAGTTCCCACCTGCACCGCTCACACAACACCTGTACACGCTGGGTTAGTCCTCCCCACCTCACCCACCACCTCGCTCTCTACGACTTGTCAGAGAGAGGAAATGTCAGCATTGTAGAGAAATGCAAAATCGACCACTAGAATATTATCTAACAGTGCAGAGTTACAAGCCAAATAAGATTTTCATCGAGATTCAACAACCTTTCTGAAGCCAGCATACAATTCACAAACGCTCACCCACTACTCATGATTGAAATAAGTGAACCTAAGTGGTCAAGCCTTATAAAAAAAACAGCGAGGGACAAATACACAGGAAGCAGCTAGAGATTAAAATGTCACCCCAGGCCAAGGACCATCCTTCCCTGATCCATACCCACAGCAAGAGAGCTGCGCCCACAGCAAGAGGCGTCTGTTTGCACCCAGTAGAATCCAGTGTTTGATTTAGGAATATCGTGGTGTAGTGGTAAGACACTCGCCTGGCGTTCCGCGAGCGCTATGTCATGGGTACGTATCCTGGCCGGGATGGATTTACTGGGCGCAATTCCTTAACTGTAGCCTCTGTTTAACGCAACAGTAAAATGTGTACTTGGATGAAAAAACGATTCTTCGCGGCGGGGATCGTATTCCAGGGACCTGCCCGAAACGCTACGCGTACTAGTGGCTGTACAAGAATGTAACAACTCTTGTATATATCTCAAAAAAAAAAAAAAGATCTGGCAGCTTGTTCTGAATGATCGTCCTGTAAACGTTGTGGTGACTTCTCAATATAATCGTTCTATCAAACATTCTGGGATTTGTCACGTCCACGTGTAAGCCATGTCGTTAACTATTTAAGTTTTCGTCTTTTCGATTGGTCTTCAAATGCACCACTGTATTTCCATTCTGCCATTTCTTGAAATTTCCTTCAGATTATATTGGCAGCTCAAAGTTACAAGTTCATTTCATTTTAATTATTTATTTATTTATTATTTATTATTTATTTATTTATATACAAGAAGGTACATTGGGTTCATGAGAGTACAGAGACTTAAAAGTTTTACATTCTTGCAAAGCCACTAGCACGCATAACGTTTCGGGCATATCCTTAATCTAACATATAATCCTAAGAAGGTAATTTCTATGTTAATGTTAAAATTAACATAAAAAAATTACGCCTTATTTTAGCACGTTTATCTTCCGACCACACCTGCAACAACAGCTGTTTGATATGACTTTCAGTTTTGTGATTTGCATCAACAGGGAAACACGCCCGATGCCAATCTAGAGAAGAGTTTATGAACCATATTAAACGTTATTCGCCATAATGTTCTGCCAGCAACGTTCAAATGACATTCACGATTCAAAGGTCACAAACTGCTCCTTCAGTACTTACAAAGGAATCAGTGGTCTTTTCAAAAGGTTTTCTCAAGGAATACAATTAGTTTTATTTCTCAAGCAGCTGACATATTTCATGTCTTGTGCAAATGTATATTCCCTTAAGTTAGCGCGAGCTATGGTGAGCCCGTAGTGGACTTACCTGAGCACAGGAGCGGGGCTGTAACTTCTGTAGCTACTTGTTTTAGATTCAGCTACTCTGAACAAAATTTCCATGTAGCACGGGCTATAGTGAGCCCGTAATCTAAAGCTGCCCAAGAGACCTCTTATATAGTACAGTATAGCAGCCCAACAAGGCAACGGCTATAAACCCCTCGTAAAGCTTCAATAAAGTGACGCAGACAAATGACTGCATTGCTAAATGATTCCACTTTTGCTTATATACACGTAGTCTATTGATGTTTGCTTTTTATCTATTTATTATTTGTATATAATCTGAAATAACTCGGTTAGCTTACCGACAAATCTGTTGATCCAAAACAGTCGGTTAATTTGCCCATGTACTTCCTCAGCCGTACTTACCTGTCGCTATCGTGTCTGCTTCTGTCACTTGTGACGGTGGCGGTGTCGGAGTCGCCGTAGGCAGCGTCATCAGCAGCACGCATGAGGCTGGAGTAGGAGCAGTAGCCAGTAGGCGAGGCGGAGTAGTGTGGCGAGGCCTGAGGGCTCACCTGCCCAAGGTAGCAGCAGCTGTGTTTGTGCCTGCAGGAGCCTCCCTCCAGGGCAGAATAGTCATCGCTACTCGGGTGACCTGACCTCGGCTCCGTGTGACTCTGAGTGTCTTGGTCATGATCACAGTAAATCTCAAAAGGAGGGAGGTTGACGTGTTCACTCGGATCACTAGAGAGGTCATTCTTGGTCACCAGCGCGACCTCATCACTCAGTTTCCTCCCGTGGGTTATCTTATGCGCGATATGTTTCAAATTTTGCTTTACACTGCTCTTCCCACACGAGACTGCCATCTTGCCATAACCATCGCCACTGCCACCTTTGATATCACCCGCATTTTCCAGACTAATATCGCAGAATTCGTCGCCCCAGGCGCGCGACGTGGTGGTGATGAGCACCATGTTGATGTTAGCTGTCACCTCGGACACCGGCCGAGCTCTCCGGCGGGGAAGACGACGACGACGACGACGCGGCACGAAAAATATATCGTCGGAATCCGACAAGTCAACGGCGAGTGTTGTGTTGCTGTGGGGCGACGTAGGTCCCTGGCGCCGCCGGCCTGGTGTAAGACTGCAGGGCGAGGTGCTGACTGACGCCATCACGAAGGCGGCATGCGGGCACTCGCTCCCTGCAGCAGGTGTTCCGCCCCCGGATGTAGGGAGATTCCCTGCATTTTATAAACGTCATCGTATTAATCGAAGATTACAATACAATTAGCTCGTGAAAAATGTGTATGTCACAAAATATGGGGTAACTACTGTAAGCACCCACCAGTTTCACTGGATGACATTAAAAAAATATTAGTCTCTCTCTTGAAAATAGACACAATTTGTGTTAGCTCCACCTTATCCTAAATGGGTACCAATTCTAAATTAAAAATATATTTTCTAATTAAGCAACTAATTTAACACTCATACTTAATTTCACTCCGCACGACAGCATATAATTAAAGATATGATAACGTAAAACTAAGGTATATATACATGTAAACAGTGCTCTCCCCCTTGCCACAGTGGGGATATTTCCCCTCCACAGATAATACTGGTTCATCATACGAACACAGATGTTCGGGCCACTCAGAGAGCGTATGAGAAACTGGCACTCTCGCCTTGATAAAACGTACATTAATGGTTATAACCTATGGACATTATAATGGTAGAATACTATTCTCTGGTGTAGTTTCTAAGACAACGAGAGACTGTCCATGTAAGTATGAACAGGAATTAATGAAGATTCAGATGAGCAGCAGATAATTTGCCACGTTCACTATGGAGGCCAATGAGCAAGAAGGGAGGAATCAGGCAGTTACAAGTGTTCTAATGATGTTGGTTTAACTCTTTTTCATCTTATTAACTACTTACTTCCCACACGCTTGCTTGTGGGACGTTATGCTCGCAGTTTACAAACGTTACATTGTCTGTGTTTAGATTTACAAAACGTTTACAAAAACGTTACATTGGTGACCCCGGAGTGACCAATGTAACGTTTCTTTTGTTACGTAAAGTATGGTGACAATAAACAATCGCCCTGATTGTTTATATGCTTTATATGCATTGCATATATGTTTATATGCAATGTTCGCCCTGATTGTAACGCGAGCAGGGCGAACATTGGCTAGTCTACTTTCAAGTGTGGTCTAGAGCAGACACTTGCGAGATACTGTACCGACGCTCAGTGCGCTCAACTCACACCAAAGTATCACCTGTGTACTTCTGTATATTCGACCAAATATATATATATAGTATCTTAGTGTCTGTGTTTATTGTCACCATACTTTACGTAACAAAAGAAACGTTACACCCCCACCGCTGTCAGCTCATAAAAACTTGAAGCCTAGATGTAAAACTGTTCAGACTGGATAACTTTATATAGCTGGCCTACAAATATTAATTTATAGCGATTAAATAACCTACTTATAATTAAAATCGTGACTCATCTTATCACGGAATATTAAGTCGTCCCAATATCTCTCAAATTAAATTAAATTTACCTGTTTTTTAACACTGCTTACTAGAGTTTGAGAGCAATAGTTGTAGATGACAGTTCATACTGTAAAGAGAATATGTACGTGATTGTAACCCTACCACCGCTACCCACAGGATAAGTGTGGGGTGCGTGATAGGCAAATTATATGTAACTACTGTAGTTCACGCCCAATCACTTGGACTGGTTGGTACAGCGACGGTCTCGCTTCATGCAGGTCGGCGTTCAATCCCCGACCGTCCAATCCAAGTGGTTGAGGACCATTCCTCCCCCCCCCCGTCCCATCCTAAATCCTTATCCTGACCCCTTCAAAGTGCTATATAGTCGTAAAGACTTGGCGCTTTTCCCCTGATAATTCCCTCACCACGCATTTACCTGGTTGATACCTGGTTGATGGGGTTCTGGGAGTTCTTCTACTCCCCAAGCCCGGCTTGACTTGTGAGAGTTTGATCCACCAGGCTGTTGCTTGGAGCGACCCGCAGGCCCACATACCCGCCACAGCCCGGTTGGTCCGGCACTCCTTGGAGGAATAAATCTAGTTTCCTCTTGAAGATGTCCACAGTTGTTCCAGCAATATTTCTTATGCTTGCTGGGAGGGTGTTGAACAACCGTGGACCTCTGATGTTTATAGTGTTCTCTGATTGTGCCTATGGCACCCCTGCTCTTCACTGGTTCTATTCTGCATTTTCTTCCATATCGTTCACTCCAGTACATTGTTATTTTACTGTGTAGATTTGGTACTTGGCCCTCCAGTATCTTCCAGGTGTATATTATTTGATATCTCTCTCGTCTTCTTTCTAGTGAATACATTTGGAGGGCTTTGAGACGATCCCAATAATTTAGGTGCTTTATCGCGTCTATGCGTGCCGTATATGTTCTCTGTATTCCCTCTATTTCAGCAATCTCTCCTGCTCTGAAGGGGGAAGTGAGTACTGAGCAGTACTAAAGACGGGACAACACAAGTGACTTGAAGAGTACAACCATTGTGATGGGATCCCTAGATTTGAGTTCTCGTAATCCATCCTATCATTTTTCTGGCTGTCGCAATATTTGCTTGGTTATGCTCCCTAAACGTTAGGTCGTCAGACATCATTATTCCCAAATCCTTTACATGCCGTTTTCCTAATATGGGTACATTTGATTGTGTTTTATACCCTGTATTATGTTTAAGGTCCTCATTTTTACCGTACCCCGAGTACCTGGAATTTATCACTGTTAAACATCATGTTATTTTCTGATGCCCAGTCGAAAACTTTATTAATATCAGCTTGAAGTTTTTCAATGTCTTCAGCCGAGGTAATTTTCATACTGATTTTTGTGTCATCTGCAAAGGATGATACGAAGCTGTGACTTGTATTTTTGTCTATATCTGATATGAGAATAAGGAAAAGCAGCGGTGCGAGGACTGTACCCTGAGGTACAGAGCTTTAAACTGCACTTGGACTAGATTTTATATGGTTGACCGTTACTCGCCGAGTCCTGTTTGACAGAAAACTGAGTATCCAGCGTCCTACTTTACCGGTTATTCCCATTGACTTCATTTTGTGTGCTATCACGCCATGGTCACATTTATCGAAAGCCATTGCGAAGTCCGTGTATATCACATCAGCATTGTTTTTCTTCTAATGCCTCAGTGACTTTGTCGTAGTGCTCAAGTAGCTGTGAGAGGCATGATCTTCCCGCTCGAAATCCATGTTGGCCTGGGTTGTAAAAGTCATTAGTCTCCATGAAATTGGACCTCTGATGTTGCATTTAAGTTGCTTAGTGGTCCAGTTCTTAAACCCAGATGAGAATGGGGGCCCATATAATTAGAGGAACTCTACCAGAGCACCTAAGAGATTTCACTGGGATTCATACCTCAAAGTTCTATGATGAAGCCAGTTTGTAGGGTATCCTTACACTCTTCACCCCTAGCCAAGGAGCCGGTCGGCCAAGCGGACAGCACGCTGGACTTGTGATCCTGTGGTCCCGGGTTCGATCCCGGGCGCCGGTGAGAAACAATGGGCAGAATTTCTTTCACCCTGATGCCCCTGTTACCTAGCAGTAAAATAGGTTACTGCTAGATAAAATAGGTTTAGCAGGTAAGACACTCGCCTGGCGTTTCGCGAGCGCTATGTCATGGGTTCGTATCCTGGCCGGGGAGGATTTACTGGGCGCAATTCCTTAACTGTAGCCTCTGTTTAACGCAACAGTAAAATGTGTACTTGGATGAAAAAACGATTCTTCGCGGCAGGGGATCGTATTCCAGGGACCATAGGATTAAGGACTTGCCCGAAATGCTACGCGTACTAGTGGCTGTACAAGAATGTAACAACTCTTGTATATATCACAAAAAAAAAAAAAAAAAAAAAAAAAAAAGGTACCTGGGTATTAGTTAGCTGTCCCTGGCTGCTTCCTGGGGGTGGAGGCCTGGTCGAGGACCGGGCCGCGGGGACCCTAAAGCCCCGAAATCATCTCAAGATAACCTCAAGATAGCCAACTTACCAAAACTATTGCAAAAAAACATGATAGCCCCCATATAATGTTGCCTCAACAATGCTGGAGATAACTTCCAGGAAAGACAAAGCACGTCTCCTAGCTCTGCAAGCCCCTCATTCTGGAGATTTCCTATTAGATGTTCCTAATTCCTCCTTGGGAACCTGTTTTGACTGTTGGGCCGTATTGTGTTGCCCCTTCTCCTTGCAGTCCCTATCTCCACAAAGCATAAGTGTATTTGCAGCACAGAATCGGCAGACCAATATGGCCACCAAGGTCCTATCTGCCCAACAATCCTCCTATTTACCGTATTACTTTTTGCAGCTATGTGGACCATTGTACATATACTAGCATAATGGACAATTAGTAGAATTTGGCAATATTCACTTCATAGTCTAAAAAGAACTAAAAACCATACTTACCTTAAATATTCCAAGGCCTAGTATAGCACATATATGTACTGCACTATATTAGGCTTCAGATATGGTGTATAATCTAGCCTAGGATGGTAAGGCTAGATTTTATTACAAAAATAAATACAAAATCTTTTCTGGTTTGTCCAGATTCAGTTGTACCAAATTCTACTTTCCAATTGTCCATTACATCAATATATGTATGATGGTCCACATCGATACTAAAGTACAGTACTATATAAACAGGAGGATGGGCTGCATCTGTTGTAGGTCAGAGGGAATGATTACTAGGCATGCAGAGGTCAACATCATCATTAAGGAAAGTCTGGCTACAGTCAAATGTCTACTTCAAAGTAAACACTAAATGTGCACACCAAGCAGCAGTCAGAAGCATCCAGATGGGGTTACCATGTAACCTTGTAGGAATGGTAATCAGGTTGTCTGGGACTACAAATGTGCATCTACATTATTTTATACCTATCTACAGTGCAGGGACTACCAAGCAAGTGATAAACATACTGTATGTATATATGTACAGCATGTATGTCATACTTAACAGACAAAACCGTACCATTTTTTCTTGGTCTTGTAAGCAAGGCCTGTGTTGCCTAACAGATAAAGCAATTTTGCCTATTTTCAAATGGTTTTTAATTAATTCATTCCTAAAAATCTTAACATATTAACATGAATTTCTTATTTAGGTTTAGTTACCTATGTTAGGCAGTATTGAGAAAAAAATTGGTACATTAAGGTTAGTTAGATTTTTAAATTAGTTTTGACCCAAAATAAGTCAGTCATGTATATTATCATGAAAAACTATCATTACCCAAGAGTAAATGCAACCTATTCTAAATGCAACAAATAATATTACAGTGCAGTACACACAGTAGCTATGGTACTTGGTTGAACATAACAAATAGACCTTTGCAGCAAACAATGTTCACATTTTGTATATAAATTTTGTAGTGCACAAAAAATGCCAAAAACAAAAACTTAAAACATTCCTATGCCTAGTATAGTACATACTGTACATGTGCTATATTAGGCTTAAGACAGCATATACCTAGGATTGCTTGGATAGGTTAGGTTAGATTCTTTAGCTAACTTCCCATTTTCTTTGCATGTCATTTGGGCTAATTCAACAATACAAAATTAACGTTTTTGAGTCCAGCCATCCATTTTTGTACATTTGACCAAATAATTGCTATAAGTATTATAATTTAGGAAGGATAGGCTGGGAAATGCCATGGCATTTTTGGCAGCATTGTCAAATATGCCAAATTTCATTAATACAGTAATTAATTTTTTCACTAATTTTTTCCTGTGCATCAATAGGTACATTTAACACTGACATGCATTTTGTATATTTGGAATCAAAACTAACTTAGCAACCTAAATATGCCAATTGTTCTTCAGTACTGCCCAAGTTAAGTGTAATTTGAATAATACAGTATTATATTATAGCTTAAGTAATCATTCGGATGCCCTATGTCAATATCATTCAAATTATAAATATTCTTACAAAGATACAGCTCCCCTGTCCCTCTTTTGGACCTTGCCAAGCACCCAAAGTAATCAGTAACGTTCTGTCAATATGTCACACCACCACATTAGAATGCAAATAACATTTCATCCAAATAAGCATTCCATTCACTGCACTATTATTAGTGATTACAGTACAAAAGTGTTATGTCTAAGACAATGTTATCAGAACAAAACCTTTAATTGTTCAAGAATCTCAGTTTCATGAAGTCACTAGGTCTTTCAAGCTTTGATCAGCAAGTAGCTTCATGGGACTAAGACTATCTCATCAAGTAAATGCTCAACACAGAACTTAGCAATGTTGTGCAGTGCCCCCTACTAAACTCCAAGATGTTTACACTGTGCTCTCTAAGCTTATGGCACTTAAGAATTTCTATTTCTCTCTTTCTAATATGTTGCAATTTTGTACTGCAAGTTTAAAACGTTACCTTACAGTATTTTTCATGTGTATATTATGAGATATTCTCTCTCATTTTCATTTCAGAGTACAATTTTGCATGCATTCAAGCAGTCCCAGTAGTTTAAGTGCTTCAACGATTCTACGTGGGCAGGAAAGGTTCTTAGTATGTATTTTAACTCTGTCGTCCTTAGCACCATGATAATGAACATATCTTGCAATTGCTCTAATAAACACTTGCTGCTAATAAGGACAATCTGGATACGAAAAAAGAAGGAATCTAAGTACAAGAACTCTGATACAGCTGTGAACAAATGGTTAACCCAGCAACCTTCTGTTTATAATGTATGCAAACAAATATTCTGTTCATAATGTATGCAAATTCTTTTAACAAACTCTGGCTATTCAAAGGTGACGAGCCAACTGCTCGGCTCGACAAAGGTAAATAGAAATACAATACAGTATAATATCACCGTTTTCTACAAATTTATTTATTACTAATATAATAAAGTATCAAAAGGAGGTGCCAAGGCCATAAGACTGAACTGTATATTCTGATCACAAATAACTGTTAAAATATGCTAAAATAAATGTTGAGCTATTTTAAGAAAAAATTATTGATTCACATTAATTACATAATTACACTGTACAGTATACCATATGCAGTATTTGAAAAAATTAAAATGCCCTTATCCTATTGGGACGTTATGTTGTAAAATGTACAAATAACCCACTCAATGTGGAAGTTATGTCTACTAATACTATTGGGTACTGGCCTAGGAAGGTTAGGTGCATTAGTAAAGGTTCTGCCACTTTTGGCACGATACAAGCATGACATTTGTCACTCTTCAGTGAGAACAGGCTACATGAAATATACAGTACAGCATTCCCTATGAACTAAAGTATACAGTATATATGATAGGTATAAATGTAATTGAAGCGTGTGCTATAGCACTTTATTCTTTAAATATATGATGGGAACCAAAAATAAAGACAGGGAATTTGTAACTAAATTGTTGAGGTCAATTTTATGCAAGGGATGGCTTATACTGCATATACAATTGTAACAAAATATTTCATATTACCCTGTAAAACTTAAAAGCTGGATTGCTGGAATAAACTTAACAAAGGTGACAATATGCTGTTTATGAGGACACATCTGATGCAGAGTGGTAGACAGTTGGAACACGTTAGGTGAGGTGGTGGTGGAAGCCAAAACTGTCACTAATTTCAAAGCATTATGTAACAAAGAGTGCTGGGAAGACAGGACACCACGAGCGTAGCTCTCATCCTGTAACTACACTTAGGTAAATATATATAAAGCCACCAGGCATGACAAGGTTCATCTCGTCAAGACATTTACATGCACTGAAGAAATCTGATAACATGAACCTTAACACCTGCTAAGCCCAAACACAGAGAAGCCAACATTAAATTATTTTTCTCCCAGCATAAATATGGAAGTGCAAAACCCCCAAGACCAAACGGACAGACCTTGAACCAATAAGGCTGGCAGAGATAGTGAATGACAGGAAAATACTGTACAGGTAAAATACAGACATGCTAATGTACTTAAATTTGTACATTTTTCTTATACTGTATAACTAAAAAATTTTTTTTTTTTAATATTTTACTGTGATCTTCATTTTCTAATATGAGGAGTGCTCTTATTTCTATGAACTTGTTTGTGTGGTATTTCTGTAGCTAATATACCATTAACAAGCAATGGAAACAAATTACTTTTATTTCCTTAAAAGTGTATAGGCTTATAATCAGAATAACAATCATTAAATGCTGAGACCTATTATTATTTTACAGAATACAGTACCATATATTAAATCAATGACATGAAAATTTTCTTAATACAGTCTACTATATAATTTCTAAATAAGGCCTATGAAACAAAAAAAAGTACAAAAATATATATTTATTAAACTATTGCTTACATACTGTTACTTAGAAACATGTACAGTACAGTATTTTACATACCACAATCATGTGCAGTCTTGGAAACTTTCCTAAATCAATTAACCCATTATCTTTTAAAAAGTGAATTTTTTTGTATTTTCTTTTTCATTTTACGAGCATCGATCCATCCTTTATCTTTCAGCTTTCTTTTATTATCAGAAATTATGCGTTCATACTTCTCCTGCGAATCCTCAGTAGTGGTACTTCCATCTTCGGTGTCTGAATCACTGAAATTGACTCCCTTTTTCTTGCCAATTTTACTTGTCAGAGCTGATGTAACTTGGAGTGGGTTATATAGCAGTGTATCACCAGTAGATGCTAAAGGCTGTGTTTCTGCATTTGAAATTTCTGGTGCCGACAGAGTTGCTTTAGTTGTTTTAGTATCTACTGGTGCCAGCAATTTTGTGCGCGCATCTAAAGTAGCAGATTTAAATGTCATATTCATAGAGCTTTCTTTTTCAATGTCATCAAACAAATCTTCATTTTCACCTGGTAACAGATCATCATGCATACCCAAACCTATTCCATTCATCTTGGGTACAGTATATTTTTGTGTATGTTGACTGTCTTCAAACTTTACTGAAGAACTTTCAAGATTTTCAGAGTTTTCACTCATCTGGCTAAAACGGTTTTCATCATCTTTTCTAATTCTGTCAACCTCATTGCCGCATCTGTTCAAAATGGAATGACCTTGGTGAGCTGCTCCTTGCGTTTTAGGAGACATTGTTCTTTTTCTCACATCGTCTTCCCGTTCTTCACATTCCAATTTACAGTTCTCTGTTTCAAGAGTGCCTGCCATCATATCAGGGGAAGAAGATTTAGAAGTACCTTTAGCTTTAGATGCAGAAATCCATCCAGATGAAGTGCTACTGTCTACATTAGTGCCTATTTGCACATCATCAATGTGTTTTTGACTATTGTATAATCTTTTTGAAGAGATAAATCCACTGCCACAGCTACTAGTCGAGGGTTTTGCTTCCTCACCCACAAGAAGCTGCAAATGAAGCACATATTTACCTCTTACAAAAATTTGCCAAAAATATTAAAAAGCCTTATTAACTAGATATGGTATGATTGCACTGGATCAAATGAGTTAAGCATATTGTCAAATGAGTTTCCCCTGTTCCTCCTCCTCTCAACCTTTCCTTGTAACTCAGGAACAAGCCTTGCTGAACATCCCTGAATGTTTTCTTGCTTTTAGGTAGTATAATAGATATAGGAATTCATTTAAGAAGTGTAATGAGTTCTGACTGTATGAATTCAAGGAATATGAGAGCATAATTAACACAGAGTATAATGAATAGAGTATACTGAATTTAATGGGAATAATGTGTCAAGAAAATTTAAGAAAGTATATGAGGTTGAGCATAAAGGTTGCATCTCCTATCTTTTTTTTAACCAGTGCTTTAACTGTACCAAAAACTTTCCTTCCCCTTTTCTGAATCTTTCAACTTTCATAAAAAGAGGAATTTGTGCAAGCAATCACACATCAAATTCATATATATTTTATATGAAAAATTAACATTAATTTTTTAATGATAATCTCGTACACACACGAAACACAATTTCAAATAGACTACATAAATATCTATCACTCTCTACATAAACAACTGTATCATCTGCATACATAAAATTTAAACTCCCCAATGAGACAAATTATGCTAGTTCCTATTACCAGTTATTTTCTTCAAACACACTCATGGCTAAACAATTCCAATGCTTAATCTCTATTTCTCTCCTTTGTTTTGTTATACTTTTTCCAATTTCATTTAAATTCACTCCTTTGTACATATTTATACATTTTGTTCACGTTAAAAACAGGCAAGCAAAATACTCTGACTTTTTATGTACTACAAATACTTTAAGGATTGCTAATGGTATCTGGCATTGCAAAGTGTAGAAACAATTAGTAAACATACATTTACAGATGAGTCTGTGTGCACAGTAATGCATTCACTCTAAGAGAAAATATACTTAGTCAAAGAATATCTAATTTGGAAAACAGTCAAAAATATGAACTGAAACACAAGAACATATTATAAAAACTTACCTCAACCTGATTGGTATCAGCTCCACCCTTGCAACTTAAATTATTCTGAAGACAGAATGTTCGAATGTGTTCCACCAGAGCAGGACCAAACTTTTGAACTTTAGCTTCAACCAGCCCCTCAACTGGCAAAAAATAAAATATATATACTTTCCTGAATATATAAGTACAATTTGATACATATCCAAATTATTAATAGCAATTACACACATAAAACACTATAATGAACTAGGTATCCACACAACAGAGAAAACTAACTTTTTCTCAAGGCATTTAATGTAGTAGGCCTATCCTGAGTGAGTAACAGCAATATTCTGTTTGTTGCAACCAAATATGGCATGAATCCATTTTCTTCTCCGAGACGATTTCGTAGTTTTAACAGCGACTTGTACAACTCGGTCTGAAAGAAGAAAACCCAAGGTAATATGCCTGTTCAACACATTCAGAGCCAATACTTAAAGCTTATGTTTTCATTATTCATAAGTTCATTAACTTACACTCATACATCACAAAAGTTATTATGTTTTCTTTAAAGTCTTATCATTGCAAATTAAGAAAATATTTATCCTTTTTGTTTGCTTAAGGAGTATTTATTGTTAACTATAAATTTATTTTGTAGCATATGATTTGCAGTACTGTACTGCATATCTAGGTAATATCATTTGGGGAAAATAAAGAAAAATACATATACTGTATCATCTTCAGATTCACAAAACCTTTATCAAACAAAGGGTTTGAACATATTGAAATAGCACGTGCATGCATCACAATGAATTAGTCGAGCAATTTTCAAATTTCTGTAAAAGAAAGTATGCCTTATTTATTATTTAGTAAACATATTAGATTAAAATTAACATTCTTGCATTTTGTACACTGCTGGTGTGACATCTATCTGAAAAGAACCAGCATTTAATAGGCCAGCTATTTGCAATACAGTACTGTAAGCAATACAGTACTGTAAACAAGTGTTTACGATAATTTTACATTCGTTCAGCTGTTTATTATGTTATATTTTTACGTGTATATTTTTGCAACAGCTTATTGTATGGTACAGTATAATGAAAACAAAAATAACACTTGCACTGCAATTTATATTAGCATTATGATATTGAAATCTCAATAGAATCCCAAAGAAATCACCACAAACATGCAAGAAAATTTGGGTAGAGAACTGCAAGGTGCCAAGTTGTATAGCACTCTTACCATATGACCTACAAGGCTCAACTCATTCAAAGGTGGGTGGCTTGAACAATCTGCATCAAATTCTAATGCAAAATGTTTGCAGAATTTCAAGAAAATTTATGAATCGATGATGCATACTGCATCATCAGAACACATATGTATTTTGGATGAAACATACTGCCACCGTGGAAATGTGTGCGCGTTCAGACAGGTTTACATTCTCTCTCCATTTAACATACCTTCAGTTTCCCTTCTCTAGGATCTTCCGGTTCTTCTGCTTCCTGCTTCTCTTCTTTTATTTCTGAAGTGCTAAGACCTGCTCTGAGTGGCTCAGTGACAGGAGCTATGCCAGGAGTTCCAGGTAAGAGCTTCTTGCTGGTTTGTTTGCTTAGGAAGTCACTGCAAATTTATATAAAAAAATTCCCTTATGTTATTAAATTGTTGTCTTGGAAATGAACTCTCAAATAGTTATTAAGCTACAGAATCCATATTTTGACTTGTGTAATACTGCTTGCTGCACCTGAGGAACAAAAGCCAGTAATCTAACAGACCTAAATCTCTCTCTCTCATCCATGGCTGAATAATGACTGACGCCCAGATTGGTGTAATAATGTCAATTAAAGACTGATGCCCAGTTGGCGTAATACTGTTAAATTTAGAGAAGAGATTTTATTTAGGATGTGCAAGAGTTAATTTACAATAAATGACCGATTTTATATTATTGAAGGTGTATCCCATAATTGTGTAACGATCCCATGGTTGTTCCATATAGTGTATATGAATGGAAAAGGTTAAGGTAAGAATATTTGACAAGAGGTCAAAGCTACATTCAATGAATGTAGAATGGGGAAGTACATTTGGAACATCCATTTGTCAAACATGCATGATAGGTTAAAATTTAAATAATAAATGCTAAAATACTTTATGAAGAGCCTAGAGCAGGGCAGGCAAAGACAAATCCTGAAAGGTTTTTTCAGATAATTAAAAAAAACCAGCGTTGAATGTAATGAAACGCCATTTTCTGGGTGAGTCCCGGAGGCTCCCCGGAGCTATCCCAGGCTGATATGCTAATGTCAGACTTTGGCATCAGTCATGTGTATGGAGTTCTTAGGCCTACCGGGGACCACGGCCAGAACCGGGCCCCCTCAGAGAGGCAAGGGGAGCAATGGCCTATAGAAGCCCCCGTGTAGTTGGAAGCATTCTATGTCTGCCATCGACCGGAACAGGCACCCAGAAAGGTAAGCGCCCCAAAACAAACCCCTATTCTGGTTAAAATTGCTACCTAAAACCGAACTAGTGGATAGAACTCCCCAACCGAAAACAAGCAAACTAGTGTGACGTCACACACTGCCGCGCCGCTGTCTGCGCAGCTCCCCCCTCCCTGGGAGGGGGAAGGGGGAGCCCCAGACCCCCCGCGCCGGCTACCCACACCTCAGTTCTTGAGGCTGGATGTCAAAAACGCGAAAAAACGCCGACCGGAGGGAGGGAGGGATGCCGGGGAGCCTCCGGGACTCACCCAGAAAATGGCGTTTCATTACATTCAACGCTGGTTTTCTGGGGGGAGCCCCGTCGGCTCCCCGGAGCTAACTACCCACAGACAGAAAAAGAGGGACTTACCTGGGAGGCGGTCGTCGCTCACCCCTCAACTCGAAGCCGAGACAACTGGCTGCAACCGCCGACCCAAAGCAACACAGGCCCGACGAGGCCCAGGGACATTCACAAGGTAACGAGCAGCCAGGACCCTGTTCGACCGCCAAAATCCCCGCGCCCGAATATCAGACCAAGACATATTCCCAAAGACGGCAGCAAGAGCCGCGAACTTACGAACGTCATGGGCACGGGGGTAGACCGCAGGCTGGCTGGACCTAATAACCCTGCGGACGACCTGAGAGACCCGAACCCGCGAACAGGGAAGAAGGGAAACCGGATCAACCCACAGCGCGTCCCCGGACACAGAAGCTGTGGCGCGCAAATAACGGCGAAGCGCCGCAACCGGACACAAAACATGATGCACCCCCGGCCTGACCAACCAAGCATCAACCACCCATGGACCCCTCCGGAACGCAGCAGTCTCATTCTTCGCCAGAAAAGAAGGAGACGGCTGCAAACGAACAAAACTATCACCACGACCAAAAGAGCAGAAACCCCTGCGCCAGAGGAGAGCATGAAGCTCCCCTACCCGACCCCCAGAGGCCAAAGCCAACAAGAAAAGTGCCTTGGAAAAACAATCCTGGACCGAAGGGGCCACAACGAAACGAGGAGATGAAAGGAAAGCAAGCACTCTGTCCAAAGACCAGGACGGCTCAGGCGACGCATGAGCAGGCCGGAGGTGAAACAATGCACGAGACAGCTTGCGAAACGGCGCAGACGTAGCATCGATACCGAAAGCAAGCTGAAGCGGCTCCGCCAGCACCGCACGATGCGAAGCGACAGTGTTAGGCATAAGATGACGGTCCTGAAACAACCACGAGAGGAAGGACAAGACCACCCGAACAGACAAGGAGCTAACACGACGAAGACGCAAAAAGAAACGGAAGGACCGCCAGGAAACTTCATACTGCCACCGAGAAGAAGCCCTCAGGTGGGACACCAACAAGGAGGCCACCTGATCACCATAGAGATGATGATAGACTCGAGTCAAAAAAACCATACGCGAAGACTCGAGGAGAAGATCGAACCAGCTACGTGACGTACCGGCCCGATCTGCTGAAAGAGGCGGAGCCGCGGGAAAACCCTCGGGTTCGGACACCGAGCAACCAGCGCCTGAAACCAAGGCTGCGCCGGCCACCAAGGGGCCAGAAGGACAACTCTCCCCTGGTAAGTCTCTAAGCGAGTCAGGACCTGGAGCAACAGCCGAACCGGGGGAAAGAGGTACAGGAACCCCCACCTCGACCAGTCTAGCCGAAAGGCATCGACCCCGACGGCCTCGCAATCGGGGAAGGGCGCCGCATAAATGGGAAGACGCCGCGACCACGCCGACGCGAAGAGGTCCACTTCGGGGCGCCCGAACGTCTGGCAAAGCCAACGGAAGGACTCGTCGTCGACCGTCCACTCCGTGGAGAGGGGAACGAAGCGAGACAGGGCGTCGGCCAAGACGTTGGACACGCCCCGTACGTGAACCGCCAGGAGAGCCAAACCCCGAGAACTCAGCAGACGAGTCACCCGAAGCGACCAACCCCAAAGAGACAAGGACCGCATCGAACCCCCGCGGTTCAGGCAATGAACCACCGGAGAGCAGTCCGAATGGAGCCGAATCGTCGATCCGCGGGCCACCCGAATCCTCCCCAGAGCAAACCACACCGCCGCGAACTCCCGCACCGTACTGTGAGCTTGACGGAAGGACGGATCCCAACGCCCCTGGCCGGCCTGGTGAGCACTGGTCACAAAACCCCAGCCGAGAGACGACGCATCCGTGTACACATCGCGCGAGGGCTCGGGTAGGCGCCAAGGCACTGAACCCCGAAAAACCCGAAGAGGAAGCCGGTGACGCAGCAACCGACGCAAGTCCCCCGGGGGTCGAACTCTGCGATCGCGAGAGAGGCGGAAGGGGGAACCCCGAAGGAACCAGAACAGCCGTCAAAGCCAAACCCGACCCGGCGGGTAGACCACCATCGCGAAGTTCAGGCTCCCGCACAGCCCCTCGAGCAACCGCCGGGTGACCCGAGGGCCCTCCAGAAACAGACGAAGGCGGGACTGCAGCCGCAGGAGAGACTCCGGAGGGAGAGACAAAGAGGCGGTCCGAGAGTCCCACACAAGACCCAGCCAAGTCCGAACCTGAGAGGGAACCAGATGGGACTTCCTCAAGTTCACCAAGAACCCGAACCCGGCGAGCTGGGAAAGAACCAAATCCCTGGCTAGCAAGCAAGCTGACTGGCTGGGAGCCCAAACCAGCCAGTCGTCGAGGTAGGCCAACACCCGAACACCTAGGAGACGCAAACGAGCCACCACAACCCGTGTAAGGCGTGTGAACACGCGAGGTGCCAGGTTCAACCCGAACGGGAGACAACGAAAGCGGTAACTCAGACGCCCCACTACAAAACCGAGCCAGTCCCTGAACCGCGGATGAATCGGGACATGCCAATAAGCGTCCCGGAGGTCCAAGGACACCATCCAAGCTCCCGGCTCCAAGAGGAGCCGAACCGGAGACAGCGTAGTCATCCGAAAGGAGGGGCAATGAACCCAGGGGTTCAGACGGGACAAGTCCAGAATGAACCGCAGGTCCGCGCAGTCCCGTTTCGGAACCGGAAACAGACGGGAAACCCATCTGAGGGACGACATCGTTTCGACGACGCCCAAGCGTACCCACTCCAAGACGACTCGACAGAGCGCAGGGGAAGAAGCCTGCCCTGCCAGCCCCGACCCCCCAAAGGGGGGAGGGGCCACCCAACGCCACCGCAGGCCGCGAGACACGACCCGAAAGGCCAACGAATCGTGGGACCAGGCGCGGGCGAACAGCGCAAGCCGCCCCCCCATCGCCCCATCAAGGGGGCAAACCGCGAAAGGGCCGGCGACCCTTACGAGACCCAGAACCCCGCACAGCGCGAACACCGCGCCGACCAGACGAGGGAGGGTCCGCAGGAGGAGCCAACCCCAAACCTGACACCAGAGGCCTACCACGACGAGAGGAACCCCGAGCCCTGGCACGACCTTTCCGGGAAGACCCACCCCAGGACCCCCGGAAAACCAACAAGTCCGACATCGGACGACAAGCCGCCGACGCAGCCTGAATAAACTGCGCCACGGCCGACTCCCCAAACAGGAGAGGACAAAAAGGTGAAGAACGCCTAAGAGCCAGAGCCCAAGCAGATTCCACGGAGGAACCCAGCACCGCCTGCCGACACGCGAGACGGGAAGCATAGAACAGGGAAACCGCATCCCGCAAAATCGGCGTGAACAGCTTCAACAAGGCAGCCGACGAACGCGCAGCCGAGGACAAGGTGCCGGACCCCGGGACGGACCCAAGCGTCCCCACATCCTCCACGAGCCAATCCGAAGACAGCTCCAGGAGGGAAAAGAACCGCAAGGCCGAACACAAAAGGCCCCGGGCGCGCAAGTCCTCCGCCACGAGCGCCACCGAAAGGGAGGGAACCTGCACATGGAGCTGAATAACGCCCACATCGCGGGGAAGGGCAGGGGCAAACAAGCACTCATTCAGGTACTCAAGTTCACCCCCCAGGAAAACCTGAAGCACCGTGGAAGCTTCCCGCCACTCCAGCGTGCGGGAACGACAGAAGGAATGCCAGGAATCCAGACCAAACAAGGGGCAGTCTGCTAGCCAGGACGACTCCGGAACCTCGTAACGGAGCCAGAAAGGGAACGAAGTCCCAAACCTGAACGTGGACGGATCCATTTCCGAGGCATAATCCGGGTCACGCAGGAGGTAAGCTGCAAAGGCCGCTCACACCACACCAGGTTGGATGCGATAAGCCGAAAACCTCCGGAAGGACGGAACCGACGTACCCGGGGGAACACGGAACCGAACCCGGGGAGGGGCCGACACCAAATCCAACTCGTACGCAGAGGGGGGAAAAGAAAACCCCACTCCTTGTAACAATAAGCCCCGCTCAGTGGGAAGAAAAACCCAGGCGGGGTCCAGCGGGGCCCAAGGCCCCCAAGTCAGCCCCTCCCCAGCCTCGAGGTCCATCACCACAGGACCCGAGGCCGAGTCCTCTCCCCAAGCCCCGACCCCACAAGACAAGGACGGAGCAGCCGGAAAAGCTGGAGGAAGGGGGGCCCACTGGTCAGACCCTGAAGCTTCGGCCGGGAGACAAGACTCGAATGCCTCTGCCGCCCCCCCGGAAGGGGCAACCCCCGAAGCTGCCCGAGTCTCGAGATCAAGTAACCCCTGCTCCGACCCCGAAACCCTCAGACGCTTCGGGGCCGGAAGCAGGGGCGGGGGACCAGAACGAACAGAAGGGGAAGGACGAGGAGGTGCGGACTGAACCAGGATCAAAGCGACCCCCACCCCCAAGTCCGGGTCTCGAAAAGCAAAGCGGGGCAGCCCCGGGGCATCCGGGGAAGCAACCAACCGAGCGCGTTGCAACAGACGAAACCTAGACTGCAACGCACGTGCCGCCCGTACCCGAATAGAATCATCAGAGGATTGGGTAAATTGAGTCACAAGCAAGCAGCAACACTCACAGGACTCAGGGTCGAAAGTATCACCGACCCAACAGGCAGCGTGGCAGAGGCAAAAACAATGAGGGTCACCCTGAGACAAGGGGACCGAGCAACCCTCAAACTCGCACACAGCGAGTGGGGACTCCGGGGTCACATCCATCGGACCCACGCGCCCCCTAGGGGATTCCCAGGGTCCTGAGCGTTTACTTTAAGAGGACTCGCGCTCAGGTAGTCCCAGGCAGGGTGCTGCAAACCGGCGCCCAAAACTACCAAGCAAACTTCTAAAGCTGAACCCCAGGGACGTGTACACTCACGGGGACCTAGCAGGGGGCGCCACCAAGGAGAACAGTGGAAGGGCAAAAACAAACTGAATAAAAGGACAGAACCCCCCACCAGGCAAAAACAAAAAGAAAAACAAAACCCCGCAAGAGGACAGCGAACCCCAAGGAACAGAGCCGGCCGCGATGTCGGGAAATACAAGCTGAGCAGCACCCTGCGCCCCTACCAGTGCAAACTGCCTCTTACCTGCCGGTAACAAGGGAGAACAGAACACCCAAGAGCCCAACAGGCGGCCGAAAAACCGAAAGGTAAAACGGACCAGCAGAGGCAGACCCCGAGGAGCCTGTGGAAGGTGGCCCCAAGCCCCAAGGGCAGTACTTACAGGGCACCTAGGGAAGGCAGCCCTAGGCGCATGCAGCCCGAGTACTGAAGATAACTCCTGGCTCTCGCACCCACAAAACTAACACCACACGCAAAGCACAGTGCAGTAGCGACACCGGAGCCAGAGCACACGACCATCGCCTATAGCATCAGCCTCAAGAACTGAGGTGTGGGTAGCCGGCGCGGGGGGTCTGGGGCTCCCCCTTCCCCCTCCCGGGGAGGGGGGAGCTGCGCAGACAGCGGCGCGGCAGTGTGTGACGTCACACTAGTTTGCTTGTTTTCGGTTGGGGAGTTCTATCCACTAGTTCGGTTTTAGGTAGCAATTTTAACCAGAATAGGGGTTTGTTTTGGGGCGCTTACCTTTCTGGGTGCCTGTTCCGGTCGATGGCAGACATAGAATGCTTCCAACTACACGGGGGCTTCTATAGGCCATTGCTCCCCTTGCCTCTCTGAGGGGGCCCGGTTCTGGCCGTGGTCCCCGGTAGGCCTAAGAACTCCATACACATGACTGATGCCAAAGTCTGACATTAGCATATCAGCCTGGGATAGCTCCGGGGAGCCGACGGGGCTCCCCCCAGAAAAAGTAGGGATAAAACTGGGCCATTGAAAAATTATACTGGTCAGGTAACTGATAATGATGAAGAAACGAGTGGTAAGCTCAGTAAGTACTTTGTTTCTTTATTTACTAGGAAAGGATTGATATTATATGTGCAGCTGAAACAAATCTCTGTAGGTGGTGAAGAAGACAAGTTCACTGGCTTAGTGGTTCCCAGGAGTCATATTATTAAACAAATAGAAAAATTGAAGTACTGTACCTGTACAACAAAATTCCCAGGAACAATATTTTACCAGGGTCCTTAAAGATGCAAACATAAATTTAGTGAGCACTTGTCTTGCATATTTAATAAACCATTAGTCAAGCAGAGTACAAGAATCGATCACTTGATCAATAGAGCACTTCTGGTTATCAATCAGCTAATTAGCTTAACATTTACTGTAGGAAAATAGCTTGAATTGATAATTTAATACACCATTCATTTATATATTGAAAAACAGTTTAATAAAGATTCAAAACATAATTTTTCTAAGGGCTGCTCATATTTATTATTTTAATGTCTTTCTTTTCCAACTCTATCAAAATCAAAGGACCACGACTTTTCAACACACTCCCTCTGCATATAAGGGGAATAACTGGCCGGCCTCTCATAACGTTCTAGAGAGAAACACCTTCCAAGGATACCTGATCAACCCTAGCTGTTATTCATACATCATGCTGTGAGCACCTGTGTCCAACAACCCGGTTGGCCAGATCACCAATCAGGAGGCCTAGTCAGAGACCGAGCTGCCAGGACACTGATCTTTAGAATCACCTCAAGATCCACTATACAGTATTTCAAGCAGTTGATAGTGGAAAGGATAGTGACATTCTATATCATAACTAGCAAAGCCTTTGATACTGTGTATTAGAGACCTTTTTCCTATGAAAGGAAAATAGGGAAGGGTCTGGCTTACACTATTGGGTAAAAGACAGGAAAGGTGTTGTGACCACATTGTGGTCACAACACCTCAACTGTGACACAACAACAGTTTCAACTTTAAATTTATTATACCGTAAAAACATTAAATTGATTGTACCTTGGATTAAATAGGTAGCGATGGGCTGAATCTCCATTAGTGTTGGCAACAGTAGGTCTAACGGTCTTGATGACATAGCGCAGTTCTTCTAGCATTGTAGATGAAGGTTGCAACATTATTTTGCAGCTGTAAATTCAATTCACCTAATTAGCATTAGGAGGTAGTAGTCACACTTAATTTTAGGTCATAACCCAGCATATTATATCACCTTACTTTTGGACATGCAGTGTAGCCTACAAATCTTGACTACTGTACAGAATACATCAACCTAGAGCTACAGTAATCCAGATTCATGAATACCCAGATTTCTAGATACAGTATTTGACAATTTATGGTCAACTCAATGAATATTCATCACTCTACAAAGCCTTTTTCAACTAGATTTTCCCTATGCATTGCCAAGTCCAAACATGCCACGCAATCCATACAATCTTTCTCACATGCCTTCTCTGGAAGCTGTTTCAATTCAGGTACCTGACCCAAATACTAAACTCTTCCACTATGGAACCCAACGTGTTCATCTCTGTAATTGACTCAATGTTTTCATTCACTGTCTTTCCATTCTTCAACCACTGTACTTAGTAAATTAAATGCCTTTATAATTTTTAAACTCACCATAGTTTCCTTGATACATATATACAGTGAAACAATAACAGTACTTTTCTAATCCTTTGACAAAGTACCACTTTCTTGTGAATTATGGAAAATTCTCCACACTTATTGCATTTTTTTTTGCCACTACCAGTTCTTACAGTAATCTCTAGACACCTCATCTGTACCTGTGGCATTCCAACACTTCAACTTCTTCACTGATGTACTCTGCTCTTCCAAAGATATATCTGCTGTCAGACAGTTTCATTCATCTCACACCATTAAATTTAATCATACTCACATTAGCACCTCATCACTTCCACTCAATACTCTCTCAAATTATTATCCCTTCCTATTTCTAAGCTCTTCATCAATTAACATGCTTCTATTTCTAGCTTTAACTTTCCATTAAATCATTCGCCCATTTACCTCTTTTCCACAAGAGCTTTTTGTTTTCTCAATAATTATATTTTATTATATCAGTATCTCCTCATTCACTCTTTTTTTTTCTACTTAGTTAATTAAGATTCCATATACCACATTAATATTATAAACAATTTCGTTATTACACTCTGTTTTCACAAACATTTTTTATGGAAGAGGAGTTAGTGTGGCTTCATGAAGTATGTTCAAAAGGAATTTTCGACGCTTTCACATAGTGAAATACACTAGTATTAGGGAGGACTTGAAACATCTGTTAAGGGGGCATATCAATGTAAAATTAAAAGTGGTTCAATTTGCTTATAAATTTTTGTATGAAATGGTTATAGAAAGGGCTGCAGCTGGTCCAAGTTTCATCATCACACCCTAAACAGAAAAGGAGAAAAAAAATAAACCGAATTATGCAACGAATTTTCAAATAGTTTCAGGGAACACATGTGTCAACTAAAATCATTTCTATAACACTCAGATATTAAATTAAGCACATAATAAAGGATTCTAGTGATCAGTTTTATCAAAAAAGTGTTTAGTGCAATAATATAATTTTTCAAAGTTACTCTTCTAAAAAAATATGCAATATATGATACTTATAAATTTTTATAAAATCAACAAATAGACTTTGGACTAAAATGTCTACTAGATTCTGTAGAAGCACAAATGCTACATATAAGGTGTAATTTGCATGTAAATTGATTAATAAATGAAAGCTCTGAAGTAATTTGAAGGTGTAAATTACTTTCCAGAGTAAAATAAAGATCCAAGTTCGGCCACCTGTAGCTGAGCTTGACTTTGACAGATTTCGTTCATAATTGGCACCCTTGCAGATAGGCATCCATTGAGCAAGGTGTGCAAGTTTCATGCAAATCCCTTGATAACAAACGAGAAAAAAATATTGGCCAAAAAAAAAAAAGAAAAAAAAAAAAAAAAGAAAAAAAAAATTTTAAATATAAATATATTGCACATACATATTACAATTATTACAAGAGTTTGTGCTTCTACAGCACATAGTAGACATTTTAGTTGACACATGTGTTCCCTGAGATTATTTGAGAATGTTGAACATTCGTTGCATAATACGTTGTGTATTTTTTTTCTCCTTTTCTGTTTAGGGTGTGATGGTGAAACTTGGACCAGTTGCAGCCCTTTCTATAACCATTTCATAAAAAAATTTATAAGCAAATTGAACAACTTTTAATTTATAACGATTTAGAATGATATGCCCCCTTAATTATATACTGTACAGTACATGAAATAGGGACCCTCTGTTAGATCACAAACAAAAATGTATGGAACAATGGGTTTTGCCTCAGGTAACATATACATACAAGAAAGAAAGCGGAGCAAAGAACTGTGAAAAAACAGAAAATAAGAGTAATGTTCCCAAGGGTCATTGATGCCACATAATTTGCTACATAACATCAAAAATAAAAATATAACTTATCAGTGATTGGGATTTCTCAAGTCATCAGATTATGAATAAGAAGCAAGTAAGCAATGCAACACAATATGAGAAAGAGGGATGGCAGACATTAGTCTCAGTGGCTGAAAAATTATACTTTACTGTACATTTGACTACTATAATAACTACATAACTATGCCCAGTGATAACTATGACATGAATTAAAACATATTTTAATTTTCAATGGAGTTTGCATGGTTAAACAAGATATCCAAGCCTCTTTAGAAACTAATTTATTATTAAGCTAAATATATGACATGCACAAATATTTGTTTGACTAACTTGCGATCATCCAAAGCAAGACTTCCTTTTCTAGTTAGTCCAATGGAATCGTATGAGAAGGTAGAGACAGACCGTCCCCAACCTCCTCTTCCACGACCTCTACCCTCCCCTCCACTTTGTACAGTTGTCTCAGAAATGTACCCATCAAAAACTAACATTTTGGCTGGAAATGACAAATGCAAAAAATTAAGTGGAAGGTTGTAAAATTGAAATAAAACCTTTTTACAAATGCAACACTGGCAATCATATTGCTAGGATACTTTCTTAAATTAATATCATCCTCTAAATTATAATAATGTACAGTACAGTGATACCTCGGCACTCGAATGGCTCTGAACTAGAACAATTTGGCACTCAATCATTTTATTCAAGGGAAAAATAAACCCCTCGTTAGTCAACCGTTTAATTGGCACTCAGCATAGAATGAATTACATTCGAGTACCAAGGTATCACAGCACATACAATTCTCAAGTACTGAATTAAGCCAAGCATTTGTTTTTACCTTAATAATGACACAAACACCTAAATTATAACAGGAAAAGTTCTTACTTACAACATTCACCCATTTATACAGTGTAATCAAGAAGTTCCCAGACTGAATATGTACAGTATTGCCAGCACTAAATTCTGCATGTAATGCATGTAATAAAAGATTAAGTGTAATAAAATATTCAAACCTACCCTTTGTGTCTATTCTACATTGTACTTATGTTTTATATATTATAAAGATGATAGGATACTTACCTAATGCTTTCCAATAGGATTCACTGCGATTTTTCCCAGCACCAAATGTTGAGAGTCGTTTCCAGTGTGGCTTTACTCGTTGACAATTGGAACCTCGAATTATATATATTAGTGTTCCAATGGCACACGCCCCATTGCATCCCTGCGAAGATTAAAATACCGTCATCTCTCACCTAGCAAATTCAGATTTGTTTTTAATCAAAATATTTGAATTGGGCAAGAGTGAGTTTGCTCAAGCACAAGAGTTCCAAACTCAGGTGACATTTTAGTGTGTGATGGTCAAATACCACTCAGTGATTCTTAAAAACTCTGCCTCATGTTTCATACAACTTCTGGATTAGATTCTTATATCATGGTGTCTTGCAAGTGACCTACACTTCATTATGTATTGATGACTGCAAAGTGGCAAGAGTATTAAGTAATAATATTAGGCTACATGCATTATTTAGTGCAAAAAAAAAAAGACATCAAGAGAGTAAAATTCTGTGCTCTTATTTGAGTAGCCCTGATACCTGATCAACCAGGCTGTGACTCATACGTCAGGCTGCGAGCAGCCGCGTCTAACAGCCTGGTTGATCAGTCCAGCAACCAGGAGGCCTGGTCGACGACCGGGCCGCGGGGACACTAAGCCCCGGAAGCACCTCAAGGTAGCCTCAAGGTAGCCCTCAGTTACTCTTATGTGGGGAAAGAAACTATGAGGGGCCCTTGCACACAAAGGAGGGCATCAGGAGAAATATAATGTTCTTTTTCTGGACCAGTAGCTTTTAAAAATATCTTATGACCTAGAAAGGACATCTGATAAAAAACCTTTGGCTCTTGGCTGTGTTGGGTCTTGTCCTTTGGAAGAGTTGGACATTGCCTACAGAAGCAACCAAGTAGTATAGTCGAGAAGCAAATAACATTGAACCTAGTCTACGTATAATTTAATACGAAAAGTACGTACCCCTGCTGTCTTCATAAGATTCAAAGAGTCCTCAGTAAAGTCATACTTTCCATCATCATCAAGAGCGGACTCTACCCGAGACTTTCCTTTTCCAGAGCCCTGGCCTGATAGTCTGCAAAATATAATACTATTAATGAAGACTCTAAAGGTTTCAGAATAACAAATTAAGCATTACTCTTTTCAAAGCTATGAACTTCTTTAGCGATAAAACTTAAATCTTTAGATTTATGACTTCTGCTGTTTAACAATAGTCTTGTAACCAATTTTTATTAAAATGAAGCAGTTTAAACATAATTTCAGCTCAAATCATTAGTCTTTCTTTCAGTACTTGCCAATTCTGTGCACTCACATACCCTCCACTCCCAAATCTAAGCTGGTTTTCCTTCCCCGAACACTTCACATGTGGTCATACCTCTGGTTTTTGTTAAGGAATTATATGAAAAAATTCAATTCCTTCCAAGGCATAAGAATTTTAATACAGAAATAAACTAGGTTTTGAGTGTATATATGAAATGTGTCTTCCTGTGGAGGACACTGTTGCTTTCTTAGGCAAGATCCTGCTGCTGCTGCTATGGACAGGCCTAAGCACCGCCAGGAAATTTACCGCTTAAGTTTAGAGAACATCATACATATAGATTCAGAGTGAAGTGTATATACTGTATACAGGGATTTCTCTTCTGTCCACAACCTTTTCTTACCCAATACAATTACTATTCCCTCATACCCTTGATGTAAATATTTACAACAAAATAAAAACCCTAAATACTGTATACCCAATTTGCTAAATAAAAAAAATTTGTAATGCTGTTTATTTGTTTGCAACTACTATAGCACCTGTTTATCTGGATTACAAAAACTCGTGGGAATACTGTACTGTATATGCAATTTAAGTATGACTGCTACACTGTGTATATTGTAACTCCACAAAAAAAATTTGTACTCTATTTTTTGTCAATAACTACTCTACCCTTATATTTAACAGCAATATTCACATTTGGGTACAGTTGTCACAGCAATCTTTTTTCGGTGTAACACTGGGAGGGTTTGATGTAAAATGTGAGAGAATCTCTGCTCGACGACAGGCAGTAAGGCTTAAAAACTTTTCCATTTTGTTCATCATCATCTTGCGGTGATTGTGGTACTCTTCTGATTTTATCTGACTCAAGAAGAACCTGGAAAATAATAGACAAAAGAAGATAGCAAAATGCACCTCTCTAAGCATGTTTGTTGGATAGTCCCATAGTCATCTCGTATATATGATCCACCCAGGACTCCTATCACCACGAGGCTCTCATTATTTTTGTCCCCCCATCATTAGAGGGATGTTTGCAATTCATGTAGTTTCATCACATATTTAGAGAAAAAGAGAGATTGGAATATAATTTTAGTCACCACCAAGAGTACAAACTTGCTCAACTCAAGCCACTACTGACAGAACTCCTATGCAAGTAATAATTTGAAGAATCACGACTACCAATTATCACTGTAAATGACTTATTAGTAAAAGAAGTGGCCCACCACCTGCCACCAGGTGACACCCCATCACACTAAAAGGCCCTTAACCAACACTCAGCCCAAGGAATACACAATGCATGCAAAGTTCAGAAGGTGCTTCCGATCCAGATGGGATATGAGGCACTTCCCAAGAATCTGGCATAGATGTGAGGCAAGCTGACAAGAAAATAGTCTCTGGGTCAGAGGGGAGATGCAAGCCTGGAACTAAGTTCCTAGAGACATCCCAAAGGCAGCAGTACAACTTCAGAGGAGCCAAACAACATTGAAGAAAATGATAAACATCAGATAAGATATTCCTGGGGGGTATCACCATAGTGGTCGCATAACCTTTGCTCTAACAACTGGTTGGCAAATTGCCAGTCTTAATAAAGTACATCTCATTTTTGTCTGAGAGTTATAATTTGTTCCTCTTTATAATAACTAGTGTTTAATCTCAGTGGTAGTTTGTGTTGGATTTGCCACTGTCTCCCTTCCCTAGATACGTGACAGAACTACTTGCAAAAAGATACCTATCACATTGAAGAGAATGTATCAAGACCATGTCAGGTGATATGCATTGTGTCTCATAAAGGATCTGACTATGAACACACTGAAGAAGACTCAGCCTAGAAATATACACTTTTAAAAATAATGGATTCTATAATGTGCATTAAATAAAATTGTATTTGAATCATGAATGCTGCTAATCTAATTATTTTCAATATAAACTACACACAAGTTTTAATTAATTATACCTCAATATAAATGACTGAATGCATAATATAAAGGGGTAAATTAAAACCATGTAACTGCCAAAACATTAAAAACAACTCACCTGTGAACAGCAAAGTCTTCTGGAGCAAAAATAACAGTACATACTGATGGCAGCCCATCTCTTCCTGCACGGCCAATCTCCTGATAGTAAGACTCGTGGTTGCTTGGAGCTCCATAGTGGATAACTCGACGGACATCAGGTTTATTTATTCCCATTCCAAAGGCAACTGTGGCAACTATAAGATCTACCTAATGGAAAGAATACAATCAAAATAAATGCACTTTCTTACATCTAATGTAATGATAATTTAAATATCTAGAAAGGAGATCAAATAACTATTACTAGATAACAACAAAATAAAGAAATAAGTTAATATCACATACAGAAGAAATGTGTTAGACTCTGCAATCCTCTATAGATTATTTCTTGGACTTCACTCTAATAAAAAAGACAACTAATAAGTGGATAATACCAAATACCATGACAATGTAAACAAACATAAAAGGGCAGACACTTTTATTTTTAAGCCTGATTAATTCATAAGTTTATTTGTAAGAAGTTAATTTATTCAATTTGTTTAATAGTTTACTTTGAAATAAGTCATTAAGAGAAAAGTGGATAAAGTTTTGGACAGCAATAATTTGCTTATGATTTTCTATGGGAAAAGAAGACGGCTCAGGGGCAGTGGTCACAAGTACCCAGCTGATGAACCCAACATGGTGGATGGAGGCCCAGGGCAACAGAGCAGCATCAACAGTGAGAGACATTAGGGAGGTATCTATCTGCAAATGTACACTTCTACTTCCAGAGCCCACAGTCCAGAAACTCTTTGCAGAGAAGCAACAAGTCACAAAGTTCCATAAATCGCAAGAATGGGGGAGGGGGGAGCCTGAGGTTCACCAAGTTCAATCACATTTCAGAAAAGCTGGGAGAGAGAACCATTCGAACATGGATCCAAGGTATGGGGATTCAGAAAGTGATTGAAAATCAAAATATTAGCATTACCTTATCGCATACAAATTGCTCGTGAGACCTCTTACGCTGATCTGGTGTCATTCCTGCATGGTACTTCTCACAATTTATTCCAGTACCTGAAAATTTCATCTGCGATATAAGAAGCCATAACAGCATTGTAAAGTTATTGAAACAAGGTACTCATTCATGGCTCTAATAAAGAGGAGAAACACATGATATATAAACCTTGAAAACACACCAAACAGCAAATCACCAGTCTTTATATTGCTGAGTAATAATGGTCAAGTGTAACGCTAACCTTTGAAAGTTCAGGATGCAAATATATCTAAATCAAAACATGTAAAAACCATTATAAATACTCAACCATCATATAAATCAAAGCACAATATAACCAGTTTTCATCAGCATACATTCATATATTGATAGTGCTCTTGGCAAAAGACATCACAGATGCAGCTAAGGAGAACAAATCCCCTAAAGAGAACTTAAAGAACAGCAGAACTTGCATATAATAAATTTACATCTAAATGGGGTAAAATGAACTGCATTTAGTGCCATTCCCACAATGAATAATGTATGTTGATTTGAACTAATTATGGCCCCCAGTTAGCCTGAGGCTGTCTTTCTCATAAAATTTAATATTATGAAGTACTGTACTTAAACTCTACAGAACACAAATTCCCGATTTCAGACTTCATGAAAATCAGTCACCACCATAGATTCCTTATCTTGAGGTTATCTTGAGATGATTTCGGGGCTTAGCGTCCCTGCGGCCAGTCCTTGACCAGGCCTCCTTTTTTGTTACAGATCCCCAGGAAGCATCGTGTAGCAGCTGTCTAACTCCTAGGTACCTATTTACTGCTAGGTGAACAGGAACATCAGGGTGAAGGAAACTCTGCCCATTTGTTTCTGCCTCCGCCGGGGATCGAACCCGGAATCTTAGGACTATGAATCCCGAGCACTGTACACTCAGCTGTCAGGCCCCTTGATACCAATATTTCTTAAAAATTGGCACTAAGGTTGACTCCAATTGGCCTATGACACCCCCCCACCCTATGTGTCATCCTGGAAAGTTGGGCAAGGCTAGCCCCAAGCCTCTGGCCTCCAACCTCAGACAGACAAGCAGACACTTGCTCTTTTATAGACATCGACAGAACCATAATTCAAAAAAATTATTTGATATTTTTTATTTTTTAATATTCAAAAATGTTTTTACGACTGCATGGAAAGTGAACATTATTTGATTACAAATAAGATAAATAGAAGACAAGAAAACAATTTCAATTTCATCTCATATACTGTATGTTCTTTGACTGATTATTGTTTGTACAGTAGAGTCAGGCCTCTATTAACTAAACATGAACCACTGGTAACACCGCATACATTTAGGTCAGGATTTACAACTGTGTTTGAGGAACTAGTGTGCAGCTAAGTGAAGCAAGCATGGCTTTGTGATTGAGATGGACTGAGCATGAAAGACATTTTCCTTAAGATCAAAAATGGTAGAAACACAAAAAAATTAATAAATATTTTTCTAATGCCTCACAGGAACATCAACCAGCATTGAGCATACAGTAGTTAAAACAAAACTCTATAGGTGCTTTTCTTTTAGAGTAGGGCACAATAAACCATCAAAGGGAAACATAGCTAGCTAACCCTTGCCTGATGATCCCTTACTTCTCTTTACAGATAAAAGTGAAAAATGCTAGAGTAATGAGAGATCAGGTAGTAATCACAAAGGAAATGTGTGGCCGGTATGTGTGTATACTGTACTCACGGTACTATACATGTTTGAACACCACAGACAATTCATATCACCAAAATCTTTTGTACAATTTATAATACAGCTCATGCAAGTACTGAAAAACATTTCTAAATGATAAATATATTATTTTGAATAATTTTTCTATTACAAGAGAAAGAGAATGAAAGGACAAAAACAGAATCTGATGGAAATGATTAACATAACACCCTGGTTTTCACCTCAATCCCTGTCATTCAGCAACTAACCATGCCTTCACCCAATACATACAATTGTACTCCCCACATCTTCCATCAACCCTTAGTAATACCACTGTTAACACCCCTCTATTGAAATCTGCCATTATCAACATTACAGTTTCTGCTATTGTTAAACCTGTTTAATATCCCTTGTCTAATTATCCTTGAGGATCACTAAAATTAAATGGAAAATTTGTTTAATTATTCACTAACCTCTTAGTGTTACTGCTACTTCCTCTGTTGCCTTCTTGGTTGGGCAGTAAATAATGGTAGGTCCCTCAGGACTGTATTTTCCCCTTGAATCTTTGACCATGAGGGGAAGAATGTCCTTTAAAATGTCCTTCTTCTTAGACCTCACTTCAATATAGAGGTTTGGGCGGTCAAAGCTTGTAACAGTCACTTCTGGCGATCTAAACATAATAAACCATTATATGCACGAGTACTCTCCAAAGATGCCCTCTTACAACTCAATAATCAAAATAAATAAATACAGTATATAAGCTTTTGTCCAAAAACACAACTATTCAAAAATTTCCTAAAATGTACTAGGCTCTGTAAGAGGGTTGTTGATTTGTGGAACCAGTTACCACGTAACGTGGTGGAGATGGGGTCCCTTTATTGTTTCAAGCGTGGGTTGGACATGTATATGAGTGGGATTGGGTGGCTATAAATAGGAGCTGCCTCGTATGGGCCAATAGGCCTTAGGCAGTTACCTTTATGTTCTTACTAGCATAAATTCAGATATACGTACAGAAATGGAAAATCATACCTCAGCCTAAGTAAAGAGCATATGTCTTTGCGTACACGATGAGTTGCAGTGGCTGTTAGTGCTAGGATGGGCACTTGTGGAAAAAGTTTTCTCAATGATCCAAGCCGCCTGGGGAAGTAAGAATTTGTTACATGCAAGACGAAAATGTAATTTCACTCAATGTGGTTTCTTCAGCAGACATAAGAACACCCTATTATTATTAATTAATAATTAATAATTATTATTTAAGAACACCCTATTACAAATTTGAAATTAGTAATATTTTCATAGATAAAAGTTGAAACAATGACAACTGCTTTGCCTACATGTTAATTAAAATTAAGAGCAAATATTGTTCTCAAATTCTCACAAATAATGACAGGTGATGAAACTGTAGAACACATATGTGCTTTACATACATATTTAAATAACAAAATATATGGAGAATATTTGTATATATAAATTATATAGCCCTGAAGGAGACAAATAACTGAAGAGCAGTGATGGAGAACACAAGCACAATGTTGACCAGAATGTTAGATAGTATAAACACACTGTGAGGCTATAACCCAAAACCCTTGAAATAAATTATGTCGGCTAAAGACTACTCAATTACAACTAACCTGTAAGAAACCCTGAAGTCATGTCCCCATTGACTGACACAGTGAGCTTCATCAATTGCAAAGAGGGAGATATCTGCCCTTTTCTTGAGGGTGGCAAGAACATCTGAGCATGCTGGCCAGAGAAAAAACATTACATTATTTGTACACTATACTGTACAGAAACTTTCCTTATTACGACTACTCATAGCCCAGTCGATAGAGCTTCGCCCTCACATGCGTGAGGTCCATGATTCGAGACCGATACAGTCCAGGTGAATGGAATGTTTATTTCTACGGAAGTGTGGAAGACAATTTATACTGAACAGTATAAAAAATGGTGCTACAGCTTTTATATTTATTAAGAGGAGTTAATACGTGAAAGTATCATTAAAGGTATTTTTGTTATTTACTAAATTTCCTGCTTGAACCCCTTTTGTCATTGTATACATTTCCTATGACTCCAAAACAAAAATAAACCTACCATCAACAAATTCTGGAGTTACATAAATGACTCGGTATCTGCCAGTAAACATATCAGAGTACACCTCTCCTTTATTCTTAAGGGCACTTCCCAAATAGCATGCTTCAATGTTGGATGCCTGGGAGAGTAAAAATAAAAGGCAATGAATGTAGATGAAATGCTCCTTTCAGAGCTGATCTCTTGGTCACACCCTCGAGTAAATCCCACTTCCCTAGTGCAAGGTCCTGTTACCTAGGGCCAGGGACAAAAACCACCACCTCATCTCCACAAGGTGAAATGGAAACACTAGACAATTCTTAAACCAGTCCTGAAAGACCCATCACAAAAATACATTCCTCCACGCTTAACAAAACCTCATTAAAGCAATACTTGAGTCCAACAAATGTCAAGTACACCACTGCAAATACAGTGAAACTACCTGTTGCCCTACCATGAACAAAGTAATTACTCCAGGGTGAAGCAACAGAGCATGAAGTGCATCAACCTGAGAACTAGTGGCCAGTCAACAAGAACAATGCCTTCAAATATCAGTCACCAACGACAACAATGCCCTGAAATATGGCGAGAACATGAACTCCAACACAACATCCAGTAACCAAGTGGGCTCTGAAATGGTACAAGAAGAATAGAGGATGAAGAATGCACAGCCCAGCTTGACATGCAATAAAATAAGAAACATCAACACCAAACTCTAAAAGGATGGGCTCCACTAGTGCCGACTAGTATGAGGCAATAATGTTAGGCTAAAGACAATGCTTTATAAACAGCCACTTCAGGAAGGACAAAAGAAGTGACACCAACATATACACTATATATAAAGGGTACATATGGAGAGACAGGAGCTACTAGAACAAACACCAAGCAACTCCATATACATCCCTTTAATGAGAAGTAACGACTCCATCTGGTTTTCCTGACATCAGTGGTAAGCCAACTAAAATGCGAGCATAGATAGATTGGCATTTCTTTTATCTCACGTAGTGTTAGGAAAAAGTTCTGTCGAGTGCAGAGGAATGTACCCTCTGATGGTCGTTCAGAAATGTACTGAGAATTCTCCAATATCTCCCTTCCTCTTTGTGGTCAGCATCTGGTCAGCATATGACTGACTGGAGGTATCAAGGTGGCCTCACAAGGAACTGAGACTTGCTTAAGGGCAGTGATCAAGGGGCTTAGGCTGAGGTTCATTAATTATGTAAAGACATTTTTTTATTAAATAACAATTTTATAGCTAAGAACATGAACAAAACATTAATAAAATTAATAGCCAAATGCATGTACTGTAAGTATAGTATAGTACATAAATTATAAAATACCCTGCATGAGGAAGCCCTCTGAAGAATGGAATATAAGCAGTAACTGATTTGTTATCAATGCCTTATGCTTTATGTGACATATAACAAATCTATATTTAAAATGACTGAATATTTATAATAAAAATATATCATCAATCATACAACCATGTGTAATATATAAAAAAAGATGCTATTCTAATTAGGAATATATAATATTTAGAAGATATTATATATTGTGGATACCTTGAGGGCCAACACCTGATCTTGCATAAGAGAGATCAGGGGTGACACAATTACTGCCACACCATTGGTGAACACTGCAGGAAACTGGTAGCAGAGACTTTTGCCATATCCTGTTGCCATCACTACACAATTATCACGACCCTAGAACAAAAAGACAAATCAGTGAATCAATTATAGACTTGTAGCAAATTACAGCCATCCAGGCACTTCTCAGACACAGCTTACTTGCACAGTATTAATACATTAATAATTTTAAGTTTGTCCGAATAATCTTGTAATGTTGAGTCCATTTACAAAAATCATCAAAACATGATTAGAGCCATATTAGGAGTGTTACCATTCATACCCTAATATTTCCCACACTATGGGCTGATTTCACAGACAGAAATTATAATTTTAAAAAGTGTCATATGAAGGGGCAACAACCAAGAAAACCTGTCTGTAAAGAGATTTAACTAGATATAGCATATTTCCCATGCCTAAGCCTCGAAATCTCTTTTTCAAAGGAAACAGGCCCCATATTTTACTGAACAAAAACCTCTACAACTGGAAATAAAAAAAGAAGCAGAGAATTTGGTTATAAAAAAACTGTGACTTTCCCAAGACCCCAGCTATTTCTTGTAATGTTGCCTCCACCTGTGAACTTGGCCTATCATCCAAAGCAAATCCACACATTACCACTTCAGCAAACTCTTGTTCGTAGAATCGGGCGAGTAAATCCAGCATGGTAAGTGTGCATTTCAACTGGAGATTCACCAAATTGAGGTTCACTGAATCGATTTTCCACTATCTTTGTTACATTCTTGCCTCCTAATACAACTTCTGAGACCCAACCCATGGATTGAGGAATCAAGTAACCAAATAGCAAACAACCTTGAAAAATATTTGAAAAAGACTTTGGTCTGTCTCCAATCTGAATCCCAGAGAGATGAAGTAAATTGTTAAGGTTTTTAGCCATTGATTTAACGAAAAGCAAATGCAAGGAGAGGAATATCTATGCTAGGTAAAAGGAATACTGTACAGTTCACAGAATTAAGAGAGCGATTAGTAACAGAAATGCTTCAAGCAGAAACTTTGCAATGAACAAGTCTATACCCTGTACTGTACTTTTCAAAACCTAATTTAGAATGATGGACTTAGTTACTTACAACAATCAAGCCATGAAAGACAAAAAGGAAAAGAAAATCAATAAGAGAGCATGGAGGTAATTCAGAAACATATTTAAGCCATTCTAAGTCACTTGCAGCCAAGTACAGTAGTAATTTTAGCACTTGGCTCTGAGTATATATATATATGTATATGCAGTTTTTTTAACACTGCCATGAAGTGTTCATGGCAGTGTTCCTAAGATTATTTATGCATGTGATAAAAGCTTATGTCTACAAAATAAAGATAAATTAATGTACCATACATAAAGAATATTAAATAAAAAATATAATTGCAAATAAAGTCTGAAAAATACCAAGTTCTACACCTGAGTTTTTCATAGTACAAAGGAGTTATATAAAGCAAACGTTTTGCATCGAAGTACCAGTTATTGCATCAGTTATTCTTCTTAATACAACCTAAGCATAGGCAAATATTCATGTTAAAGTAAGAGCAAAACTGTCTCACTGCAAAATGAGCTTTGCAAACTTAAATTTCCAGATACAATACAGTATATTATATTAATTAAAAAAATTATTTAATTTTAAACATAGGAATCTTTACAATTTACACACATTGAATTTGGTGACCAAACTGCAAATGATGTAAAATTAGTTTCTTGACTATGCTGTCAGTAACATAGCATACCTGCAACACTGCATGGATTATTTTCCATTGCATCGGACGAAAGGCACTATGACCAAATGATTCTTGAAGAACCTGCAAGTGGTGTTTAGTTGGTTCAGGAATGCCAGCTGGAAGACTATCTTCGTCTACACACACAGTTGTTTGGTCCTAAAAAAAAAAATGTTGAGATAAATTATTATACCAAATTCTAAATGTACACTAAAAAATAATAATAAGATATTATAATGACTACCCCATCCAGACCCAGTGGGACCCCATGTGTCTGACTCTAATGCTACTAAGTATTCCAAGAGGCCTGGTTATATGAAGATATTTTTCAGCAGAAAATTCAGAAGAAAAACAAAAATAAATCCATTCACAATATATTATTTGAAAATTAAACATGGTACTGTATCAAATAAGAAATGGAAACAAACAGAAGGATAGACACAGGTAATATATAGGTACCTACGTATTTATTTGTGGGTAAGACATGGCAAAAACAGTATCACTGAACTTTTTTTTTACAATTTACAATTAAAAATGTACAACTCAATATGTAAAACAGTTTCATCAAATTTACCAGTCCTGGTTCGTAGTAATTTGGGTCTTTGGGTACATCTAGATCATCATCCCCAAAAATATTCTCTAGTTCATCCTGAGGGATGCTCTCCTGGTAATTGTCTTCATCACCAAATGCATCAGCCATCTCCTCTGCATAACTGTCCTCTAACAGAGCCTCTACAGCTCCACTCACTTCATCATCATCTGCAGCAGTCGCCATACTGCTGATCACCTAAGTAATAGATGTCTTAAATAGAAAGTATCAGGCATGTAATGAAAAATTTGACACAAATCAAGTTATAGTTCAGAGGATAGCTTTAGTACTAATAAAAATTGGTGTATAATATGGACAAGTTAAAAGTAGTAGTAGTTAAAGAGTTAATATTTATTGTATACATTATAAAATAACGTGCCAAATAAGGTGCTAATGTACTGCATCAATAATGATGTTGAGAAACGCCAAGATGAAATAAAACTACAGTATTTTTAGGTGACATTTCACTTTAGCAGATCTAACAGATACATATGACTAGTGAATATAATGAGAGAAAATACGAGTTGGGGCCAGATCACCAAGACAGGTGGGTGACATCAGTGAGATAAAAGTGGGATGACATCAGCGAGACATGAGATTGATGAGACAAAAATGGGGATGAGGTTGATGAGATAAAGATGGGGATGAGGTTGATGAGATAAAGATGGGGATGAGGTTGATGAGAGGTTGATGAGACAAAGATGGGGTGAGCTTGGTGACATCAGTGAGACAAAGATGGCGGTGAGGTTGACGAGACAAAGATAGGGTGAGCTTGGTGAGGTGAGAGCAAGACATCAGATGATGATTGATGAAAATTAAGCCACCCAAGAGGTGGCATGGGCATGAATAGCCCGGAAGAGACATCAAGAATAACGTTGCAATTTATATGAAGTTGTCATTTTGAAAGCAGAATGAACAGTCTATTATTCTTATTTTCTTAATTTTTGACAGTTGCAAACCTTTGCCCCCTTTTCCAACTTCTGCCAATATTTAGAACCTTGAACATGCTATACTGTATATTAAAGCACTACACACATCCTCAAATGTACCCTTTATCTTCAAAACTATAAAGCCCAATACCAATCCTGATTTCAAACATTTTAAAAAGTAAATATCTATTTGATGTTCCAAGAGTCTGCATCAACCAAAGAAAAAGAGCCAATTTGAGAATTTGTTAGACCAGTAAAAAGAAACACCAAATAATTTTTGTCCAATCTTACTTGTCTAGCTAAACTTCGCATTATCATGTGGGCCTTGAAATTTTTTTTTTCCTTTTTTTAAATAAAAATAAATAAATTATATATATATATATATATATATATATATATATATATATATATATATATATATATATATATATATATATATATATATATTATATATATATATATATTATATATATTATATATATATATTATATATATATTATATATATATTATATATATATTATATATATATTATATATATATTATATATATATATTATATATATATTATATATATATTATATATATATATTATATATATATTATATATATATTATATATATATATTATATATATATATTATATATATATATTATATATATATATATATATATATATATATATATATATATATATATATATATATATATATATATATATTAGTTTATTTTGAAAATGTCTTGTTGTGGGCATGCAAAAGCCAAATTATTAACAGTGTCTTGTATACAGCTAATGAGGGGTAGCCGGTAATTGTGCCTTGCTAGCTCCCTCCCCCTTTTTAGCTTTGCTTAAATGAGGTTTGGAACTAGGATGGAGGTGCACAGGTATAGTTAAGTAAGATAAGGTTAGGTTAACTAGGATGGGAGTGTATGGGTTGGGTAAGTATCAAAAGGTGGTGCCAAGCCAGGGAAGCTAAGCTAATGACTAAGGTAAGAGTGCACTAGTAGGTTATGTAAGGTAAGGTTCGTGCCTATGATGGGTGCCTCCTGGTAGGCTAGGTTAGTTAAGGAAAGGCTAAGATTAGGTAAGGTTAGCGACTAGGATTGTGGTGCAATGGTAGGTAAGGCAAGGTAAGAGGCCAAGACAGTAATGAGGCATGAATAACAACTTAATCAGGCCACTAAATATTCTACAAAGTAAAAATATTTGTTTTATTTTCAGAGGGGTAATTAACCCTACCACGTTTGGTTAAGATTTTGTTAGTTTCAGATAAAACGGGAATCCTTCCCCCAGTCACCACGACATAGTAAAAGAATTGCAACCTGGAGTGCTACTGCACCCACAAGGATCTCGAGGCTTCCACCAAAGCTTAATCGGGGTTTCACACAATTTCCCCCATGCACCCGGACTCTGTCAGCCAAATAGTTCTACCTCTGATGCCCCTACTTCTTCTTCTTGTTGTTGATAGTAGGTGCAGTTTGCATGAAGGGTTTGTCCTCCCGATGACTGCACCAGTACTGATGTTGTTGGACGCGTTTATGTTGAAGATGATCGGAGCTACCAAGGTGCTTGTTGCTTTGTGCTGTAGATAGAGGAACGGTGATTAAAACAGAGGTGTGTGTTAGAGGGAGACTTGCCGCACCGTAGGGCAGTGTGTTGCGTTTATGGCGTCAGCTGATCCTTGGTGTTGCGACGAAGCATTTGTTTTCTGTGTTTAGCTGTTGATGGCGCCAGGTATAAATGTGGCGCGGGTCAGATGTGACCCAATTTGTTGGTCGATTGGAGATATTTAGCCAGTGCTTTGACTATTTGGTATTTTTCTTGTGACGAGTGGTCACCGCCTCCTAATATATGCTCGATGGTGAAGGGTATTTTAAGTGCGATAAAGACTTGTTTGAAATTTACTCTGGCACTATAATGTCGGAAGCAGTGCAGGAGATAGTGTTCGACTGTTTCAGGCACCTGACAGTGAGTACAGAGTTCGTTGATGTCTGTTCTGTACTTAGAGCTGTGTGCTGCTAGTTTGGTGTGTCCCAGCCTTAATTTCAGTCAGTCCCAGCCCCTACTTCAATACACACACAAGTCACAATAACGTGATACATCAAATGAACAAATCCACAAGGGCCTTGATGAGGGTTCGAACCTATGCACTCTTTTATGGTACCACTACAGTTCATGGTTCACAACACCAACACGAAAAGATCCACAACATGGTAAAAGAACAATGTCGAGGTACATTTGACTAGAGCGCGTCTGGGAACAGCGCATAGATTCGAACCCTCATCAAGGCTCCTGTGGATTTGTTTATTTGATATATCACGTTATTGTGATATTTGTTTGGAATCAACCCATTATTATTACAATAGACGTAAAACTCAATTAACAAAAGCTTCCCCTGACACAGTACAAAGTTTCGTACCCCGAGTGTTGGCAACTGTATTAGGCCACTGTAGTGAATCTCTATACAACACAGAGCCCGTCACCTACAATGACGCCATATTTTTAATACTGCTACTAACTTGTTTAGGGAAAGTTGCAGCGGTGTTGTGGTTCCTGGCAGAGACTTGTGCTCGCCGCCATGTTGTCGTTCGTGAACCACACACACAATCCGGATTACTGTTTTCCTTCAGGTATATATTATTATTTTTGTATTCAAATTCAAATTTTATTTTGTTTTATTTATATATATACAAGAGTTCTTTTCATTCTTGTAATATAATAATTCTGTGTGACTGGGGACAGGTAGCCAGTGTGTATATACACTGACCCTCCCCAGGATGCAACCCCCGTAACAAGCTGACTAACTCCCTGGTATCTATTTACTGCTAGGTGAACAGATGCATTAGGTGATAAGAAACGCGCCCAAACATTATTGTCCCGCCTGGAATTCGAACCCGGAATTCTTGATTGTGAATCGAGAACGAGCCCGACTGGTCTAACCGGGACCCTAATTATATATGAATAGATATTTAACAGGTGTGTGTTTTCTGTAAAATGTAGCACAATGTAATAAAATAAATAAAATAAATTGTATTGTATAAAATAATAAAAGTGGGGAGGGAAGGGGGAAGCGCCAAGCTACCACGACTATATAGCACTGGGAAGGGGTCAGGATAAGGATTTGGGATGGGACGGGGAGGGAAAGAAGAGACCAACCACTTGGACGGTCGGGGATTGAACGCCGACCCGCATGAAGGAAGACCGTCACTCTACTGTCCAGCCCAAGTGGTTGGGCAGGGGGGGAAGGCAGAGAGAAAAAGAAAATACTCAAGTGTTCAGGTATAATCCGCAAGGTTTTCTCTGAATACCCTTTATCTTCTTACCTGAGGCTATGGGTCCCTACAATCGAACCAGAGGTTCTTATTATTAATATTATTTTATACCATAAACGTGGTCATACATCTACAATGCTAACCAATACATATACATATGTAAATTTTCTTGTCCTCGACCATGGACAGGGTTAGAGGTGTTAAACATATAGTTCAGCGATTTATTGAACAATCAAACACAGAAGGTGATTGTAGTACTTTTAAAATGCAAATTTACCCTATATAAATAAATACATGCATTGCAATGGGGGTATGCTAACTATTTCCAACTGTTTATATGTTTACGGTACTTTATATATATATATATATATATATATATATATATATATATATATATATATATATATATATATATATATATATATATATATATACATATATATATATATATATATATATATATATATATATATATATATATATATATATATATATATATATATATATGTGTGTGTGTTGTTGAATATTAATTATTCAACATTAATTATTAATGTTGAATAATTAATAATTATTAATTATTTATGTTGAATATAATATAAAGATTAATGATTCTAACATGAATTTTCTCAATATTTCTTATGTTTTTCTTCACTGTCGGGGGTAGTTGAAAAATTAACTCTCCAAAGTTCATTTTTACACTTTATTTATGGTCCGACACCTAGAAACGTTTTGCAAGAACACTTCTTACATTTTCAAAGACAATTTTGCATACTCAGATCGTGATTATATTCGTTTTTGGGTGAGGTGATAGGATAAAAATGTTTATGGGTGAGGTGACAGGAAATAAATCAATGGGAAAAGACAGAACACTTAACAATGGGTATATTGCGTGTTTTATCTTCTTGCTTCTGTTCTGGTTCGGGGTCTTGAAGTGGGTAGATGTAATTATGTGTTAATTGGCTGTTGATTGCTGGTTTTGACTTTCTGATGTGTAGGGCCTCACTGATGTAGAGTCTCCTGTTTTCATTGTATCTATCGATAATTTCTAAGTTGCTTGTTAAGATTTCTCTGGTGATAGTCTGGTTGTGTGAGGAGATTATATGCTCTTTGGTGGAGCCCTGTTGTTTGTGCATTGTTATTCACCTAGAAAGAGACATAGTCTTACCTATATATTGAGATCTTTGGGGCTGACAGTCCCCAAGTGGGCATGTGAAGGCATAGACGTCGTTGGTTTCTTTCATTCGTTGTTGGTTTCAAGGCGTTCTGCTTGGTGTCTGGAGAGTTCTTCATGAAGACACCCAACCCAACGGGTGAATAAACATCTCCTGTATTCTATTCTACATTATGGTCATCAAGTTTTTGTAATTAAGCTCTTAAATTTTGTTGATGTATAAATTGTATGGAGTTGGTGAAAGGACTAGTGGACTCCAGTGTTCACATTTTAGTAGTCAGATAGTTTACTCAAGAACTTTAAGAATTTGCATTTTTTTTCTGTTTGCCGGGAAGCTGTAAAAAACAATGACTACAGGTCAAACTGGTTGTAGATTTTGTACTTTAATTCATGCAATACTGTGTTAAAAACTTTTTCAAAGTCTTTTGCAATAAGCGCAGCCTCCAGGTACTGGTGTTTGTTGATGGTAATGTAGTTTTTGATATGAAGGAGTCACAAATTTTCTTTAGAGCGCAATACCTCAAAGCTACTTGCTGAGCAAAGGCTTAGTCACCTCGCCTTACTCAACAACTACACAAGACCCTGAAACAGGAATATTTTATCTTACGTGCTATTCATGCCCATTCCACCTCTTGGGTGGCTTAATCTTTATCAATAGACCAAATTTGTTATCGGGCTCCCGGCCCGGCGTCGCCTTGCACACTAAACTGCAACCTGGCGACCAAGCCTCCTGCGGGCCATGAACTGCGAGCGACCATGAATCCATCCACATATCTCCAGAATCAGCAATTGGTACTGGTAATGGCTCCAAAGAGCCTCCACTTACGGGCTATTCATGCCCGTGCCACCTTTTTGGGTGGCTTAATCATTATTAATCAAATATGTACAGCACATCTGTGCCAGGTGAGTACCATGGGCTCACCATAGCCCATGCTGCTTGGAACTTTTTGTTCCAAGTAGCTGAATCTAAAACAACAAAGGAATATGTACCCTTACAGGCTATTTATACTTGTACCTTAATTGGGGTGGCTTAATCTTCATCAATCAAATAGGATATGTACCCTGTCAGAAACCCTGAGACACCTCAAGATGTTACACGACCAAAGATTGCATTCACTCCAAACATGTATTACTTACGGGCTATTTATACTCGTGTCACCTCTTGGGGGGAGGGGGGGGGGTGATAATCTTCATCGGGCATGTACACCTCGAGGTGTTACCCCACTTCTCGGTGCACATTTACAGAATTTACTCTCATCCTGGACTATGTTCCGGACTAAAGTATTCTTCTGGCTTGTCAGTAAGCTGATGTTGTTGCTTTGATAACCTTCCATAGGTTGATATGAGTTAAGCCCGATACTAAACCAATACAAACCCAAACGTGTACCACCCGCCAACCAATGAACACGTCTCTCCTGCCTAGTCTTTCACGTATTTTACCTAAGGCTTTGGGTCTGTGTATGCTCTTGGCTTTGGGATGAGCATGCTGCTGCTGCTGCTGCTTTGAATAAAAAGAGGGAAGTGTCCAGAGACAAGAAAGGCAATGCAAAAGGCAGTGTTCAGTGTTACCTATGTTATTTGAATGTTGCCAGTCGTGTGTGTTATAGGAACAGTGGGAAGCTGTTTGGATGAAGATCATGTGTATCATGTGTTTATATAACCCAGCTAGTACTGTACCACAGTTGTGAATGCAGATCACTTTGTTGATAGGTATTCCTGGATACCCCTCATTAGCCAGGGCTTAGAAGTTGCGAGATGACTGTGATGTCGGATAAGAAATGTAGAAAGCCTAGGGATCTATTTCTCAAAACAGCTGACATCTTTGTTACAAGATGAGGCATCATTAATGAGGAAACTGCCCGAAGGGTACATACACTTTTCTTTTGTTTTTGGGGGGGGGGGGTACCTAGGTGTCCACAGTCGGTGATTCCTTGTTACGTCACACTGTACTATCAGAGACGAGCTTATCGCAAAGCAGGTCTAGGAAAATGCTGTTGGCAAATTTGTAGGTTATCCATTGAAAGCTGCCAGCTAAGGCTCTACAGGGAGGGAATCAAGCATTTTCAGTCCATCATACTAAGTAGACATGCCTTTAGCTCTGGGGCCAGGAGACTGGACACTTCCCTTAATTTAACCATGTCATTTAAGCCAACATTGATTTACGAGCCACTGAACCAAATAGTCATTTCTGTCAAGGATATAGCAAGATCCCAGGATGATATTGAAACAGTCCATTATCATCTGTTACCGCCAGCCACCATGCATGTAATGGGCTTGAAACTTTGTCCATTGCTGTCCATTTCTGCCACCACTTCAGCTGCATCCCTCATTGCCTACTCTATCTTGCCACTCCATTAACTTGTGCATGTACCACGCATAATTGTGTTGGTTGCACCCGTACAGTATTCATACTATCTGCAAGGAATGTGGGAAGGTTGCATTTCCGAATGTGAAGCTTATTTAAGCACAAAACTACTTTGAGCCCTATGGATTCATTTAATATTGTCTCAAGTAGTTTTCTTCTGAAGATTACCTAGATGTACTTACCTGTCTAACACTTGATCTAGGTGATGGTTCGAGTCCAAGGACTGCAGGTGGAACCCAACCTGATATAGTGAAGGTTAGGAAGGGTACACCTGATTAGTGCCACTCAATACAGATGTGTAGATGTTCATTTATACTACAGCTATTTTATTCTGCATATATGTACATACTGTATTCTGTTATTTGTGTACTGCACCGACGACTTCCATTCAGAAAATCAGAGTATCCGATTCAAACTCCAAATTATTTCCCTTTGAGCAATACAAAGCAGTTTTGTGCAATTACTTTCGTAATTACCTAAGTGTAGTTACAGGATGAGAGCTATGCTCGTGGTGTCCCGTCTCCCCAGCACTCTGGGGAGACGGGATATGCTTTGAAATTACTGACGGTTTTGGCCTCCACCACCTTCTCACCTAACTTGTTCCACCACTCTACTTACAAAAGTGAATTTTCGTATATTTCTCTGGCAGCTTTGTTTCGTTAGTTTAAATCTATGACCTCTTGATCTTGAAGTTCCGGGTCTCAGGAATTCTTCCCTCTCAATTTTATCGATTCCCATTACTATTTTGAACGTAGTGATCATATCGCCTCTTTCTTCTATCTTCTAGTTTTTGCATATTTAATGCCTCTAACCTCTCCTCGTAGCTCTTGTCCTTCAGTTCTGGGAGCCACTTAGTGGCATGTCATTGCAGGTCAACGTGTGTGTGTCCATGAATGTGTTCAGTAATTATCAAAAGAAGGCACTAACCCGGAAAGACAATGTAGCATTAAGTGGTTATTCCAAAAACAGTTATCATTCGGTTGAACTACTGTATGTCCCTCTTTCCTTAAATTGTATGACACCTTTTAGAGTAAAGATAATTCCAATGTGTATTGATGTGTAAATAAACCTGTTTACAAAATAGTGTTTGTAGTACCTTCTGCCTCTCTAATGAGATTATGCATCTCTACCTTCTGAAATTACGCTAGCACACATTATAAAAAGATATTGATAAACTAACCAATCAGTCTGCCAAACATTGCAGTTGCATTGCGCAACCAATTTACATCATAATCCAGTAGACATCTTTGACGAAGGTAGTTCTCAGAAAGAACTAGACGAAGGCAGACCCAGCAATTCAGTCTGCAATTCAAGGCAGTCCAAGTTAGCCAATTCAGATCTCTGCTTTAAAAGATTACCTACCCACTTTTGTGTATATACATGCTGGTTGGTCAGTGAACTACTGTAGTTGCCTTAACACTCCCTCAGATGATAGACCTCGAGCCCAAAAGCAATAAATTTAAATTCACAAGGCCTGCAACATTTTGAGCCGAAATACCCCCTTTTTCCTTGCTTAAGTCGTCACCATTTAGTATTTAGGGAACTAACTACAGCCAACCTTTTGACAGTGTTTCGGCTCTTCTTAACATCCTGTATCTTATTTTGAGAATACTAAATGTATTATTGACTTACCATTTCAATGCCCACCTTTCTGGTCATATTTTAAATGAATAAAGGACAGACTACACTTTAAACATAAGCTGCTTTGGTAGAATTATATGAAACTTTTATATTCCAAGTAGCACATTTGACATGACATTGATCATGTGTTCCATTAACTTTCATGCAAACTTGTTTTGGTAATAGGCCTATACATAGTTACCTGGTGAAGTAGGCTTCCCAAGTTTGCAGGTTTCCTAATATGGAGATCAATTGAGCAATAATCAAATAGTATAAAGCCAGGATGGCTACATATCTGACTTTGGTATCAAGTAAGTAATTATCAAAAGAAGGCACCAAACCGGGAAGGCTATGTAACGCCATCAAATGTGCAGAATAATCAGAGGGCGCTAAATATTACCAAGGATGCCAATACGAGAACAAAAACGCATAAGGCGAACGATATCACAAGTATCCGAGTCACCAAGAAATCTATTGAGGGACAGGTGACCGCGAGGGGCGGTCGGAAAGCAAGACACACGCTCGTCCTGGAAGTCAGGACATTCAAGAAGGACATGAACGACTGTAAGAGGGACAATGCAATTAGGACAAGGAGCAGGGCGGCGCTCCATCAAGTGACCGTGGGTTAAGCGAGTATGGCCAATACGCAACCTCGCCAGAGTCGTTTCCCATCGCCGGTTATGGTGGTAGGACGGCGGCCACGAGGAAACAACATTTAAGAGTACGTAATTTGTTACCAGTAACATGACCAAGAAGCCTGCCAACGGGCAAGGATGACTTTGGTATCAAGATCAAATGCACACCTCCATTTTTTCAATGTCATGTTCACTTGCACATTACAAATAGCTAATAAACGAGCATATGTGGGAGATGGGGCATTCCATAATTTTGTACATTTGGCTGCTCCTCTTTAAGTGCAATTGCATAATGCCAGAGCACACTAGCTTTTATATCATGCAAAACCACAGGCTAAGGAATTTTTCTTACTGCTCACCTTTGGCTTGAAGATAGTCACCATGACATGACTACCAAAGCACAAACTTTTCATCATGTTTAAGCACTGGCTGTGACAAACCTCTACAGTATGGGATGCTTTTAGTTTTCAAACTAGTTTAAGACTAGTATATCATCAGGGGGGGGCCTCGTAGCCTGGTGGATAGCGCGCAGGACTCGTAATTCTGTGGCGCGGGTTCGATTCCCGCACGAGGCAGAAACAAATGGGCAAAGTTTCTTTCACCCTGAATGCCCCTGTTACCTAGCAGTAAATAGGTACCTGGGAGTTAGTCAGCTGTCACGGGCTGCTTCCTGGGGGTGGAGGCCTGGTCGAGGACCGGGCCGCGGAGACACTAAAGCCCCGAAATCATCTCAAAATAACCTCAAGAATCATTAGCAATAATTAAAGGTTTGAAATAATACAATATAAAATTACTTCTAATTCATATCTTGTACATTCTTGGCACATAAGGCACATAAAATTAAACAACAGTTACACTGTTTCTCACTTCAGCAACTGCAAGCAAACTCAAGAATATTAATGCATTAGATAGTAGTAAGGCACATTGTATTACAAGTAATAAAAAGTATTAGAAAAGCAAAATGAAAATTAAGTTTAAAACTATTTGTAAAAATTATGTTGAAAATCAATTTTAAAATATGAATATAGTACACATTAGGAATTCTTATGGTTTTTGATGTGTTATGTATTGCAACTAAATTATGCAAATCTTGCAAGGTAAAATATACAACTTTTGTAACTAATGCAGCTAAGATTCTAGTTGGTGAATGTACACATTAAAAAAATTTAATACTTATACACTATACATTTGTCACAAGTTACCGACATTTTGAAAACTTGATTGTATTACCTGTAATATAACGCTTGTATTTCAATAATGAAAAATGGTGGTATTCCACACAAGGAAACCATTGGTCCACATAAGATATTCAGCAGTTGTCAATCATATCAATATTCCTGATACTGTACACAAAAGCAATTCTAAGTTTTTATAATAAAAGCCTAGTCTTATAACACAATACAGTAAATGCATAATGCAAATTTCCAGAATACATTAAGTCCAACCAAAGTAAATGCAAAATAAGGGCCAGCTATGGCCAGAGTAACAAAAACAACCAAAAATTAGCGAGCACCAAAACAAGACTTCTTTTTAACAGTCATTATAAACATTTCTACTATGAACTTTTTTGTTAAATTTATGAATTAATGTCCTGACAAAACTGCTACAGTAACACAAAAGTTCACAGTACTGTCATAACACATTTATGTGGAATGATACCGAAAATATAATTGTACTACTGCTCATCATTTCATAATACAAACAAATTGATGTACATGTACAAGTACAATCATTTACCTGCACATAAAACAAGGACTCAAACAGAATTTTCGTCTAAGTACTGGACACTATAAACATATTTAACTCATTAAAAAGCTAATATACAACTGCAAGTCATGAAAAAAGTATCGATAATCTACATATTAACCAAAATTCATTCACGATTTTCCATACTCATTGTGAATATTCCTTCAAGTGAAGAATATTTAGGAAAAAAATACTAAGATTCTGTATGACTACTCGTTCAAAATGCAGGAGAAATTCAAAAATTCTTCCATTTTAACTTTATCAAAAGCACAATTCCAAGTTCAAAATATACCAAAGTATTCACTTGAATAAATGAACAAGACACCAACAGAAGTTTACTGCCACAGACAGACACATGCTCAAGAATGGATAGAAACGCTATACAGTTTAAACTTCACATAACACATTCTTATTTAGTCATGTTTACTGGCGGGACTAGGACTACCGTGTGATTACAGTACCTTCTGGTTGTTCCAAGGATTAACATCACTTGCTAAGGATAATTTGTCCAGCCAGTATAAAAAAAAAAATTGAATTGTTTGAAATGTTCCTTAAGTACACCAATAGATAGGCAAGATTTGGATTGCAGCTTTTCATACATTAAAAATTATGTTGCAAATTAGGGTCAAGATGTTTGCACTATACAAATTTTAGTAACCATAAGAGAACTTCCAATTAAAACCATAATACACCTTATGTACAGAATTCACAGCTGCACATGATGCCTTTTATGTTGGTTCTCCAACATGTGAACTGTTTGATTCTTCTTATACAATCAGAGGATAACACCGAAGTATGCCATTCTAGTAAACTTGGTACTGCCAGGCTTCGAGGTACACTGCAATCTAAATTAATGGCATCTTGGAACACAAACCGTCATGAACTGTGCTACATATATCACAGTATAAGGACTAAACAATCTTTATGACTAGTAAATAAATATAAAAATAAGTTACAATACAGCTGTTTCACACATTAATAATCAAGAGTTAAAGAGCACACAGATTTGCATGAAACTGTTTACATTTCAATATTAAATGTCAAGCTGAAGTATACAAAATGCTCTTTCAAAATTTTCGGGCATATAATGCCAGTGCAGATTAAAAAACCATAATTTCAAGCCACGAACTACAGCAACGTAGAAAGAAAAAAGAAACGTTAAAAGCAACGTTACAAGAAACTTTAAAGTTTTAGCTAAAATCAATAAAAAAATATACATTTGTTCAACTAGGACTTCAAAATAGAAGTGAAGTCACTTTTCAAAACTAATAATGCTTTAGTACAAATAAACCTACCATCACTTATTTACCAGTACTTAATACCCATCTTCCTTTCCAAGTCAGCTTGCCATACAAGACTGACCGAGGTCCAAGCATAAACTTCAAATTATTGGGCACAAGGGAATACCTCCGCCAAAAAATATGTTCACATTAATCTTGACGTTCCCACTTCTCATTATGTTATCTTGTGCCAATTTTTTCACCACATTTTCTATGCTGCTCAATGTCCAGCCAGCTGTAAAGTAAAAAGTTTAAAATATAAATACAGAGCACCACTTGGTTTCCGAACCCCTTGGGGACGAGACCCGTCGGTTAACATGTAAGTTCGTATACGAGAAATAGAGGGGAAAAAATAAACTAGAAATGTAAAAAGAAATTTTTCCGAAAAATTTATGAAAAAAACTCTAGGGAAAAAATCGTCAGGTTCATGGCGTAAATGCAACCGTGTTTTGTTTGTACTCGTCAATAAGTGAAGTCCTGATCCGCATTATAAAAGTCCTTAATTGTTCCTAACTGATTATTAAGACGTCTGGCAAACATCCTCTGGATGTTTCCTGCCAGCCTGCCAGCCTGCAGGCACATCCTGCCAGCCTGCAGGCACATCCTGCCAGCCTGCAGGCACATCCTGCCAGCCTGCAGGCACATCCTGCCAGCCTGCAGGCACATCCTGCCAGCCTGCAGGCACATCCTGCCAGCCTGCAGGCACATCCTGCCAGCCTGCAGGCACATCCTGCCAGCCTGCAGGCACATCCTGCCAGCCTGCAGGCACATCCTGCCAGCCTGCAGGCACATCCTGCCAGCCTGCAGGCACATCCTGCCAGCCTGCAGGCACATCCTGCCAGCCTGCAGGCACATCCTGCCAGCCTGCAGGCACATCCTGCCAGCCTGCAGGCACATCCTGCCAGCCTGCAGGCACATCCTGCCAGCATGCAAGCACATCCTGCCAGCCTGCAGGAACATCCTGCCAGCCTGCAGGAACATCCTGCCTGCCTGCCTGCCTCCTTCCCAGCCTGCCTCCTTCCCAGCCTGGCAGCCTGCTTCCTTTCCAGCCAGCCTTCCTCCCTCCCTCCCTCCCTGCCATCATGCTAATGGGTAGTGTGTGTTAGGCTTATCTTCGGCAATGAGCCGGTCTCACCCCCACCACCAACAAACCACCCGCCCCCCTACATCTCATCTCTCAAGGTCACGCGGTTCAACCGCGTGACTACCACTCACTCCCTGCCTGCAAGCTAGCCTGCCTGCCTGCCTGCCTGCCTGCAAGCTAGCCTGCCTGCCTGCAAGCTAGCCTGCCTGCCTGCAAGCTAGCCTGCCTGTGCCTGCCAGCCTGCCTTTCCCTCCCTAATTCTCACTACTTCCATCCCTTCCTGCCTACCTCCTAGCATCTCTCCCTACCTCCCCCTCCCTCTTAGCATCTCTCCCTACCTCCTAACATCTCTCCCTACCTCCCCCTCCCTCCTAGCATCTCCCTCCCCCCCCTCTCTCACTGATTCTCCCCCCCCCCCTCATTCATACTGCCTCCCACCTAAGCTCCATCGTCCATCCACCCACCAGTCAGCCATCACTGACGCAATGCGTGCATTTGGAGCCAACATGGTGCACAGATGTTTCTTGGTTGTGCAGATATGTAAAACAAAAGCACAGAATGAACATTCCAGCCTTATGGCAATTCAAAATAATAGGAATAATAGGCCGTGAATCTGTGAAGTCACAGTGGGCAAACTGGACCATCGCCCACCCACCACCACAAGCCGGCGTGACGCTTGGCGGACCCCTTCCTACCCGAACTTTGTTCGGGTAGCATGACTCCCCAACCCCAATCGGGAAACTGGAAGTTTCGGATAACTAAAGTTTGGAAACCAAGTGGTGCTCTGTATATAGTAGTTTCAAGAATATGGTCTAATGGTTTTAGGAATGTTTAGACAAATTAAACAAAGATATTCAGAATTTCCAATGCTTTTCAAGTGCAAAATTTTTGAAAAGAAATCTTTTCAGAAATCATTAAAATTTCATTTTACATTCTTGTTTACTAACAAAACCTAGGCATTAAAATAAACACTTACCACTAATAATTTACCCTCTTTGTTTTTGTTGATGGTAGTGACAGATGACCCGGTGTCAAGCATAATTGTGCCCTGCTTGCCATTTTTCATAGTGTGACCAATGCTGCAAAATAAAAAAAAAAAAAACACATCAAAGTATCCTATTTGTATAAATAAATGTATTCATGGTGAAAATGTGTCAAAACTGCTGTAATTAACATGTGCACCATAAGAAAAATACTCCATCATAATTTACTTCCCAGTCCCTAGGTGACCATGACACAATCACACTGATTTTAATGCCCTTCACTAGTCTAGTGAACTATTTACAAACTTCAGTACATCACTAACACTTTTATCCAAAAAGATAACAAAACTTGACCTATGGGCTCAAAGAATCTTCACATAAAATAACTGGTATTATATACACTCTCAAACAGATACCTTAAACAAAACATCTGGCCTTACCTCTCAGATTCTGCAATTTTGAGAACTTCAGGGCTGTCACTGACTGATACAATCTTGGTCACAGCTTCTATCACATTTGGCACGCTAATGATTAGATCACCCTGCAAGATGGGAGAACATTAACAACTTTCATAACCCTAGCATACAAAACATTCCAGGTACAACCAACTTCTAAAATACTGTAAAATATTTTTTCCAAACTCTTTATCTAAAAAATAATTCTTGGTCCTTGTGTTGAGTTTAATTATACAAAATATCTATTCAAATGAAGATTTATATGTAGTGCTTGGACTCTAGCTGCTCCCCCTTTGGCAGTCCGACACGCAGGAGCAATGTAAGCAACCTTAAAATGCATTTAAAAGCACACACAAAAATACAGTATATAATTTTATCATACTCGAGCCTTTTGATGCAGCACTTCAGTTTTAACCCAGTGCTTTCCTTGGGTGTAAATGTGGCCCCAACATGTGGGCCAACAATCAGGCCAAAAGAATTCCCAGTGCACAGAATATCCGAAATACAGCCAACAAATGTCTATCAAGAAATTTGGTACACAGTATTTAACTTGCAAGTATGTACCACAATTTAAAAAAAAAAAAAAAAAAGTGCATCAAGTCACAGAAAGAGTGCATAATTTGTAAAAAAAAAAAAAAAGCAGTGCATCAAGTGTTCACACTATTGCCATGTATCAGGATATGTCCAATAATTGTATTAAAATGTGCTTTAACAGTCTTCAACTTCTGCATTGTGAGGAAATTGAAATGATTTTTTTGTAGTTCTTATTACAGTACCATATTTGCTGACATGACAAAATTCCAATTAAATTTATGTAACTAAACTGAAAACATTATTTTCATTTGGTTCTCGAAAATTAAACACAAAAATGAATTGTGTCACTGTTTAAGGAAATAATGCCTCCAAGGGAGTTTTTCGAGTAATGCTGTTAATGCTGAAACACTACTCTACGAGCTAGTTCACAGATCATTCACAGATGCTTTACAAGCTAAAGCCAATATAGGTTACCTAGGACTCTTATCCCCAGGCTAGACTATTATGGTTTTGCCCCCTTTCCCTCAACAAGCATTTTAGCAAATGGTCTTGTAAAGGAAATCGGTGAAAGGGAGACCGAAGAATCTAACTCAAACCACTGCCTGGTGACCAGCTTGGTAGAGGAAACAATATCCTCACCACCACTTGCAATTGCTAACTACACAAGTAAAGCCAATGAGTGCTATGCTACTGTTACAAAAGATACCAACACCAAACAAGGTTGGAGGAGCCAGCAACCCCACATAAAGCAGACCACTAACAAGCACAGAGAAAAGGGAGCAAAAAGGGTGGAAACTGCAGCAGCTGAGTAACTAGAACAGAACTGAGTCATTACACTACACCCATTTCAAAGCCATTCCCATGTTAAAGGACTAACTACAGGAAGAGAAAACTGATAGGGAACCTACTTGTGTTAGAAACATGGAAACCAGGGTCCAAGAGGACAGGAGAATTATAACTGGTAGCATATGCACCAACCAGCATCAAATGCACGATCAACAACCCCAGTGCTACACACTAATGCCAAAGATAAGGCAAGTTAGGGAAATACCAAGCTGTAATTATATGGTTAACCTCTAGAACCCATGGGCTCTAATGCTGCAGTAAAAAAAGAGGGGGGGGGGAGGCAATGTCGTTGCCTGGTGTGCGAAGTGTCAGCAAGTGCCGAAACCAGGAGCCACTACAGAGGAGAAGGAATCCCAAAAGAACATCTGCAAAACAGAAGAACCCAGAGCTGGCAAAAAAAAAACCTGCCAACCCGAGAAGCTTAGACAGTATCGAATCTTCAGCCACAGTCAACCCTGAGGAAATAAAATGAGTACAATGTTCAAGCATCCTATAATATGGTCCATGTTCCAACATGACAGCCAGTGCTTCATCATCCAAAAATGGGAAGTATGCCTGCTTTAGAATGAGTGAATGAGATGCAGTTTGCAAAACTGACTAAGAACAATCCAACTCCATCTGCCCTAGTCAGATGGCAGAGAATCAATAGAGGATCACAATAACCAGTCATTGAGGTACATTAGGACTGACACCCACATGCAAAAAGCTTCTGTAAAATAACAAGTAAACTTTGTGAATGTTGTGATGGCCAGGATCCTGAAAGGACAAATCCTTAAGTTCTAACAGACATCCTTGAGAGGCAGGGAAACCACACCGGGTTTAATATCATATGGCAAGCCAAAGGCATGTTGGTCAGGTGAAATGAAGGACAAGAAATATAAGCATTGATTCTTGACAAGTCAGGAATCAATCGGGGCTTGAGGGGATCATCTTTGGCCACTTATACAAGGCACAATGTATCTACAAACAGGAGCTGCAACATTCCAGTCCCTGTCCAACACTTTCCGGATATGAGTGCAATGTACTGGGATACTTGAAGATTGGGAAACCAACACCAACAAACCCCTTTAGAAACCATCTGATGAGCCTAAATATCCCTGGTTCAAGCTCACCATATGAGTGTTAACTCCCCACCCTACCACCCATTACAATGTCACTGATGCCATCAGTAACTTGCTGACAATAAACTAGACCCTGCAAAACCTCCCAACACCAAAAGAAACTAGATGAAAAAAAATACCTGGTGGCAAATGGTCAAGACTTTTTTATCTTATTACAGTAATGAAATTAAATTCAATGAATTTATTTTTTATCAAGAAAATATTTTCCTTATGAAACTGGATAAGCACACTTAAAACAATCACCTTAGAATACACAATCCAAAAGTTCATTGCTTAAACTATCGAGTCAACAACCATTTCAATGTGAGAGTGCTCATCTGTCACGTTGTGCATATAATGGACACTTAATTCTTACCTTTGGGTTAGGGTCACTAGCACCTGCACTCTACAGCATGCAATAGAAGTATGAACCAAATTTAGTACAAGAATTATTGAAGAATTAACATATTTAACATAAGTATGTCTTCACATTACTATTGGACATTGAGATAGCAAGGCACAAGCAATACCTATTACAGTACTGCTACAAGTTTTGCATCAACTCAAATGTTACATATTAAAAATGCATCAAGATCCTGCAAGTAGTATTTTGAGCTAATGTTAAAACTACAAGAAATCCAATTAACATACAGTACCTAGGTATACAGAAGTCGAAGCAACATTTAGGATTATAACAACGTACTATATCCACAAACATGAAGATAAATCATTTGGTCTTGGTTCTCCGGCTGTGTTACTAATTCCTGCATCACTTGCTTTTCATTTATTCTAATTGTGCTAAGAAGTATGTCGGAAATTCTCACAAAATTGAAAAATTATCCATTTACCATCAAAATTGTAGTTTCAAAAGACATTGCCTACTATTTTTACTTTTCATATACAGTATTAGATTACACTAGTAAAGAGGACCATAAAATACACTTGATTCTGGAATTCTAGACTGTCCTAGGTTAAGCTCAGCCGAGTTCATTTTGGTCAGGAAAGGATGCTAGGTTATTGTAGGTAATTTTGTCTTGGAGTGAAGGGGAAGGGGGAAAAGGGCAATTAGACGAAGTCGCAGAAGTGATAAGTGTTGAAAAGTGAGTTGTCAGTCAGTTTAGGTAAGAGGGATGATGACTTTGCATGAACAAAATAAGAATTACCAATTTTCTCAACTAACAAATGTACAGTATATCTGCCCACCTAATCAGCAACTTTTGCATCAACTTGCAAACAAAACATTCAACAAATGGCTTCAAGAGTTCAACAGTTGAACTCAAGCAAGTGTCAAGTAACATACAGTAGGTGTAGGAAGCAGGAGGCCATATACAAGGAACCAATTGGGAAATTAAATCATCCAGGAATTGGGAAGAGAAACATCTGGGGACTGAAATCACGCCCAATCTGTCCCCTGAAGCCGTCCCCTCCAAACACACACCGAAACTACGACGTTGGTACAACGTTCGAACAAGTTTTAACACCACCTAACCAGTTATAACAACCAATATATCAAGTTGTAACAACGTTCCAATACGTCATAAACACGTTAAGCCAAGATGTAACAACTTTATTACAAGTTGTTACAAGCGGAAAATAGAGACAGTTTCGGTTTGTGTTTCCAGGGTCATCAATTGAATATCAGTGGGCAATTGTGAGGCTGCTCAACATAAGAACTGCCTTTAAAAACTTATGTAAGGAATCATTCAGAATCCTGTATACCTCATATGCCAGACCAATACTGAAGTATGAAGCTCCAGCATTGAGTACATATCTAGTCAAACACAAAGTTAGACAACATTTAGAGGTATACCACCAGCCTAGTCCCTGAGCTGAGAGGAATGATCTACAAAGACAATTTGAATTAAGCCTCACGTCACTGAAAGCCAAGGAGACATGATTATCACCTATAAAATTCTTGAACTGATAGGGTAGATAAACTATTTAGCACGGGTGGGGGGTGGTACACGAACTAGGGAACACAGATGGTAACTTAGTACCCAAGTGAGCCACAGATTCCATTCACCAGGGCTCTAGGAGACTCGAACGATGAACCCCAAGCGTTTGAGACCAAAGCTCTATCAACTAAGCTATTGAGTGGTCTTAAGGAAAATTTCCTGAAGCAACATCCTGCTACCAAACTGGAGTTTTCGACTTTCCCCGACTACTACTGAATCTCAGAGGAATTAGGTGGCCACAGAGCCATATGAGCCACAGACATTAGAAAGAATTTTCAGAATTGTTAACAGATGGAATGCATTAGTGGAGGCAGACTTCATGCACAGTTTTAAAGGTAGATATAAGAGTCCAACAGACTCGGGAACCTGTACACCAGCTGATTGACAGCCAGAGGTGGGGCTGAAGAACTGAGGTCAACTAGGAACAACTAGGCAAGCAAGCCAAGCACAACTAGGCATGTACACCTCTCCTCTATCCTTCAAATTCAAGCACTTTCTTTTATTAGCAACATTAATACACTCAACATGATCATACCTTAGTCTACACTACACATTTTACAACTCACAGATTTGCATATCTTACATAATTGTTCACAATGCCATATACTCAGGTTACCTTTACATCTATAGTTATAGTGCTTTGTTAATTATTCCATTGGTTTGTTTTGAACAGAGATCAGTAAGTGTGACCATACTATATCCAGCCTAAAAATGTTAACAGCCTTCATTTGGGAGAGTACATAGCATAGGAATTTAATGAGACACAAAGCTATTTCCTTTCTCAAGAAAGGGGATAGGTAATGGCTTGCTTCCACACACACACACACAAATACAGAAGGACAGAATAAGGGTTATTTCAGGAGAACAATGCTGGGGCACCATCAGCATAATTTGATCCGGAGATACTCTCTAAATCCTAGTTTGATTATCCAAAAATTATGGGAAAATACATTGGTCATCATCTGGCAAAGTAGAAATAGGAGAAAAAATGTTTCAGGCAAAGGATAAGCCTTCAAGATTTAGAAATTAGTAAGCCATCAGGGAAGATTAAGGGCAACATTGAAGAAAACATGAAATATAATTTAATATATTAATGTTAAAGTACTGTACCCACTTTCTCTAATGGACGTTTACCAAGTTGTTGACGTGTGTCTGAAGAAAGTTGGATTTGACTACTATAATATACTATATAATAATAATCAATAATATATAATAATAATATACTATTGAGTCTTGGTACATTTCAACATGGTACATTATCAATTATAAAATTAAGTACTGTACTGGATTGCATTATAAACCTCATGTAGCTAATACAATAGTATTTGCTTAATATTTCTCATCTAAAAATAATCAAACCAGCATCAGTTATTGACTAAAGTCAGATATACAAGGGGATGCCATACCTTATCTCTCTTGGCATTTTCAACGGGAATCTGAATTAGCAGAAGATTGTCGGAGTTAGGAGACACGTGGAGACCTTGCACTTCCTTCAACGAAAATCGATGCTTTTGCTTCAGCTTATTTTCCTTAGCTTCTAGTAGGTAGAGAGCTCCAGATGTAAGAATCATGATGCGTTCCCGAGGTTTGTAGCCATGGCGATCATACTTCGTACATGGTATACAGTACTAGAGTGCCAAGAAAGAGTATTACTGATGGGGCTATAAACACACAAATTATAATTCAAATGCACTGTGAAACATTACATTTGATATGTATTCCTAGTTTCCAATAAGTAAAACCACTTGCTGAAAAGGAGCGATTGTGTTAAATAATCTCCGGTGAATGGGATTAACACGCTTTTAATCTTTACTAACATACCTGGATTGGTGTGGAATGAATGTGGAAAAATTGGGTTAGAGAAGTAAAATTGCATGTGTGTGTGTGTGTGTGAGAGAGAGAGAAAAGGGTTTTTTGCTAGAATAGAGGACAGAATTAAGTCTTCAAAATATATGGAGAATCCAATCCAATATATAGTACTGTAAAATTGAGATCATGAGATGGTTCAAATGTGGATTATGAGATTGGGTTAGATTTCAATCCATCATCAATACACAACTAGGTTGCCCAGTTACTTCATTCAATATTACAGCTTTTTAGCAAATACAAAATACATCAACACAAAACTATCAAATACAGAATACTATACTTAAAACATTAGCAGTTGGTTAGAGAGGCAACTAGCCTCACACTAAGGCAGTGTGAGGCTAGCCACACACTCACAGGTAACATTCATACAAGAAAAATACTTGAATCATAATATAATGAAAATATAAAGCCATTACTTGTATTACCATTTAATAAAAAAAAATGAATTTACCTTTGTTTTCTCTCCTGCCATCTTGATTGTTTCCTCAAACGACGTCTTCCTCAAGCTTTCTGACACTGTATCCAGTCTTGAAGTTACGAACCAATTTGGCAGACTCTCAGGGTAGCTGGCCTTGTTTCCTGATAATGGAATAAAGTGTCATTATGAACAAACTGAATAATTACTACAGTAGCAAAATACAAATATAATTTTATAAAGAATTTACCATATTACCAAAATATTTAAGAAGAAATTACTGTATTTATAGTAATTTTAATAGTGCATTTAGTACACATTGAAAAGGGCTGTGTTTAGGTAGAGCAAATACATTTAGTAATGTAAAGCAAAGACCCTAAAATTATAAGTCAAATCCTACAGCCTCACCTTTGAAAAGTTGCTCAGCCAAAACCTTCTCCTCGAACATGGCTCGCTTCTCTGGCTGAAGAGCTTTCACATATCTTCGTGCAAGGTAAGAGCGGTGAAGGTTCTAAGAGGAAAAAGTTGGTTATAAAAAATACTACAGTATTTATTAAACAATTATGGTAGAACAAGAGAGTACATGTTGAGCCCATTATTCATGTGATGATGTGCATTGAACTTTTGTAACTAATTCGAGACTAACTTGCTTAGCTAAATGAATTTTGGGGTCAAGTCCCCGAGACCATTATGTGCATCTAACCTTTTCCACTACTGCCCACAGGATGAGTATGGGGTGCATAATAAATTAACTAAACTTCTGCAGTAAATATGCAAGGAAACTTATCTACACCACAGCTGGTCTGATAAGTGTGCTGTTGGTAGATAGGAAAACTTGAGTTGAGGAATGAGCACTTGTTCCATACAAGTAACCAATTTAGTGACCTTATAGCTCACCGAGATGTTGAGGGATGATACACCGACAAATAGGTTATAATCTGAACCATGTGGCACCAATAAATATTCAAACCCCTTGCAGTAAACAAAGTACATGATACATACCATAATTTAAAAATCAAACACTAATGAAATATGGCATCCTTTTTTGTCTTGCAAACCATTGCAGCAACATACTTATTGTGCCTGCTTTGTGACTATTTTAATCATTACCAATTTCTATATACTATACAGTCTAAATCTTCCATTTAACAACTTTTCTCAAGCTAAAGCATGAATATGCTTATCACAATGCTGCCCATTTCTAAACAATAAAATTCAATATACAGTATATATCAAAAGAGCAGTACACTTGAATAGTAGGAAAATTATATTAAGGCAACAAATACTTAAACTATAATGTTAAAATATGGAAAAGTAAATCAAGTGATGCAGTGCAAGGTAAAATACAGTTATACAAACGTTAAGAGACCACAATTAAATGAAGGAGCTGATAAGGTAATCCATTAGCACTAAATAAACTAGAGAATAGTACATTTAATTAAGTGGTAGCTTAACTTATGAGGCTACATACTGTGAATGAATTTTACTACACTGTACTGTATAAGATTTTCCTCCAAACCCTTTGAAGACAAGAACTAGGGTAATGGTAATATATGAATGAATGCAAAATTTTAAGTCTCCAATGGCTGGTTCTTTCCTCAGGCTATGCTACAACTGCAGTACCATCTGGGGACTCTCTCGGCTACACTTTGTCCTTGAACTCAACACTTTCTTAATACTGCCTATTCTAAATGCTTGATACCATGTATAAAATCCTTAACTTCACATTCTTAAGCAAGTTGTAATTGCTTCGCTAATGTGATAAACAAATGTAATGTTAATCTTCAGTTTAAAATGATATTTAAAATATCTTCACACAAAATGCAACTCAAATGTCTGGAAAGATTTTATGTAACTAAAGGCTCTGATGCAGTCAATTTTGTACACTAACTTAAGCAAAATGCAACTTCTTGATCAATTATTACAGCATTACTTTTCACTCAAAAAAAAAAAAAAAAATGTTCTCAAAGAGAAGGCAGCCTAGATGCAAAGTACCACAAAACAATGTGGAAAATAGTCGAATAAAAAAGTGACCCAGATTACTGAAAAATGGTAAGTAAACAAAAGACAAGAAAAAAACACTTTGTACTAAATGGAACAAATTACACTAAAAATATTATTTGTAACAATATGTCACAACAGGTTTTACCAACCACAATATGTAAACGTGCTCTCGGAAAATCTACGGAACATTAAAATTCTACAAAGACAAGAAACTACTATACCACTTACGTGAAGGATTGATGAAGCCTCAAGACAGGGGGTTGGTGCATCTGGCCATCTTTTGTCCAATACATTGGTTGGCAGTGCCTTTGCTAGTCGTAGCAAATATTCACACTTGACCAACTGTTGGAACCGAGCGTTGATGGGGTTGACAGGTTCATTACGAGTGATGAAGCCCTTCACGAACCTATTAAAAATATTAGCAATTCATAACAAAGTCATGCTATGTTAAATATTTGCTCAAGTCAACTCACTCACTCTACAATTTAACAATACAGTCAACTCACACTTGAAAAGACAAGATTCACATGGACCCAATTACTAAATAGTGGTTTTCTTTTAAGTTGAAATGGACCAAAAGTTTTGTGATCAGCAAACAATAATAATGAGCTGGCAAAATATTTTTACAAATACTGTATTCTCAGGCCAGTACTTAAAAAATATTCCAACAAGAGTTACAATTTATCTTTTCCAAGAGGTTTGCAGAGACGAGCTCACTAATGTTTAAGGTTATATTATCCTCAAGTCTATAAATGTCAGAATTAAAACTTACGCTCTTACAACTCCAACTGCCCATTTTCTACGCACGAGCAACCTCTGAGCCATCACACGTCTCCAGTGTTTTTCCAATGCAATTGCAGCTGCTTTCATCTTTTGGTATCGTCTCTGATGCACAAAAGCCTTCCACTTAGCTTGGATCATAGTGGCCAATTCTACCTTTCGCTTTTGGAATGCATCTTCAGTCAGGAAAAGTGTCTTTGGAAGTCGAATGAACAATTTGGTCCTTGCAAATGAAAACATTTAACTTTATTTACAATAAATAATGACAAACTAAAGAATTATAATTAAATAATACAATGAGACACAAGGATAAAGTAAAAATTAAAGCTAGAATTTATACAATAAAATTTAACTAGGACTGAATACTAAAGTAAATTCTAAAATTATGCAAGTGAGAACAAAAAAAGAAGTCATCTACGCCTGACTTACTCTCCCATGCGGTAATCATCAGGATGATAACCAAGATGCTGAACTATGGCCTTCACACCTTCCTTTGCTGACCCATGATAGTTTGGCCAAGTGGCAGGACAAACCGACTTGTAACGACCCAAGAAAATCTCATAAGCACGGCGGTAAGCAAATCCTGCTCGTCTCACCCTCAAGTTTTCCATCAGACCCAGATATTTAACCTGATGGCTCACACGCTCCTCGTCAAAGAAATCTGAAAAGTGTTGCAAATTATATAAAAAAAAAAAGTGGCTAATCAACAGGACTACATAAATATATCCAAAAAGGTCAAATAGGTAGGGGTCTTAAAGTGCATGGGTAACAAAGGACCACCGTGGCAGGGACACACTATAGCTAGATGCTTTATGAAGTAGCATGTAATACATACAAGGGGGAGAAAAAATTCTGAACCATCAATATTATGTATATCGTTTATCCAGAACACTTTACATAATGAAAAGACAATTGGGGAGCACCCACTTAGCACCATTAACGACTGTTATAGTTTAATATGAAGTGGAGGAGAAGTAAGAGATGGGTCTACAGAAGGGGAGAACACAGGAGAGAGGATCATTCATATAGTCCATTGGTAGCATGATCTATGTGAATTGACAAATTGGAGAACAAAGCACTTAAATGCACAGAAAGCCCTAAACAGAAGAGAAGGTGAAAAGCAAGATTAGTCCATAGTTGAACAGATAATAAAAGTACTTAAAAAAAAATATATATATATTATCTGCCTGGCTTTTATTAAAAAAAAATATACATCTTAACTACAGTACTTTCTTCAATGATGTCTTTCAAAGAATTATTAAGTTAAATATTTCAAAGTCCCTTCATTAATTTAAAAAAGCTATTATTAAGTAGAAGATATATTCACTTACGTGATCTTTTGCTATCATTAGGTTTGATACAGCGAATGTAAGAAGGCTCCTTGCTCATGAGAATGGTCATCAAGCCTGACAAACTGTTCTTGAACTGCGTGGCAGCTGTGTCAGGCCTCTTCTTTCTCAACAATTCATCCTAAAATAATATATAGTTTAGCTAACAGAGCCTATACCAAATTCTAGGATGAAATTATAATATAATTTCTCAGTTTCAGAACTACCAGCAGTAATATAATTGCAATACCTCCTATAATGAAATGAATACAGTTAATACTATCACATAAAAGTTAACCAATTACAGTATTTTGTAAACACCCCTAAAGAGGAAGGAGCAACATCAGCCCCTTCTCTCATTGCAGCATTTTCTTTGGCTATAACTTCAGAGTAGCACCAGTTCATGGCCCACTACACTAGTTCCACATGTCTATACTAATCTTGAAACACTAAAGTCTTATTCATACCACAAAATTCAGTATTACCAAATTATTACCTTGGGAAACACATTGGTAATTATCAAGTTAGTCGTGTGAGTCATTGCCTCCTTCAGGTCACGGAAGAGCAAATCATTGTTCTTGTCTAGGAAGCCTTGAACTCTGTATGCAACTTCACCAGCGTAGTGCCGTAATCGGAATTCATCTTTATTTATTGTTTTCTTGACCTGCAAAAGGTTTTCAGAGGAAAATTATCGCTACCATCATCTTTTAAGAAGGTTGCATTAAGTTATGAGTGATGCCAAACCTTCTTTGGGAGAGTCAAGAATACTTAGGTACTTGGCTCCATATAAATTATACAAACCATTTGAAACAAATTAGAGTAAATAAGCTATGTAAGAGAAAGCAGGTTTTGAGAATTTATTATTATTTTCACATCTGATGAAATTTAATTATAAATTTGTATGACTTCCAAAAAGTAATAATTAAGAGTCGTGTTTACCTTACTGTTATCAGAGGTCTCGTAGCTAAAGTAATGGTTATGGGTGGCCAGGTGGGAATTCATTTTAGCCAGAAAAGTTAAATCTGTTGCATCTCCAGGTCGCAGGCATTCCTCGTCTAACAGCGAGATGATGCCTAAAAGACAAACAAGATTATTACTTTACAGTACGTAAAATTAACTACAAAAGCATTTATTTATTGTGATTCAGAGCGTACTGTATTTTGACCATCATAGAAAATGACAAGTGTCTAGAAAAGATGGCACTAGATTCTTTTTTAAGGTACTAAAATTCTTTTTAATATTCCTAAATCTAATTTAGGAATATTACTTAAGAACATTTTATTTTCACATTTGAGTTTCTACTGTAGTTGCCCATCAATGTAAATTACTACAATTTGAATTAGATATCAATACCTATCATCTTGATTTTTATATTATGATAGGCTGTCATCTTTTATCTTTTGCATTTCATACAAGGGTTTTAAAAATCATGTTCTATCACACCTAGAATTATCATATTTTATTTGTTAGCTTTAGTCCTGTTTGAAATGTTGAACATACTATGGGCTCTACAACTTGTGTGTGTCCATCCCACAAAACTCCATATTGTACAATTAAATCTGCAGATAGAATAATTATATAATATATATATATGCGGAAAAACCACAAAGAAATGGGAAAGAGAGGTGAACGTTTCGGCCTGTTAGAGCCTTTGTCAACCAAATATATAAAAATAAATAAAAATATATATATATATATATATATATATATATATATATATATTTTTTTTAAGCTGATGCCCATTTGATAATCACGAAGCCAGATGCACTTTGGTACACCCAAGATCTGTCTATCTAGGCTTTCGTTTACCGTTTTCACCCCTACATTACAAGTACATCATCTTTACAAATGGTTTAGTCAAGGATAAGAAAGGGAGACAGTGGAGTAAATGAAGCCACCATCAAAGGACCAATTATAAGAACTATTACATAAGAACATAAGAATAAAGGTAACTGCAGAAGGCCTATTGGCCCATACGAGTCAGCTCCCACTCATAACCAGCTAAAAACTCTAAAAATTACAAACTATCCTCAGACAACACACGACCATTCTGTTTAAATTCCTGAACATGCTAAGCACACTCATTTCACACATTCTTGTGTTATTTACATTTACAAAATCTTATTAATAAAATATAATCCCATTTTGAAACTTCCTAGAAAGAAGTAATATAACTTGTGAGCATCACACCAGAAATAAATCTGATGTTTCCACAGTCAGACAATCTATGAAAACATGCCTGCCATACAAATAAAGAGACCCAGTATATAGAACTTGCTCCCTAATGAATTAAAAATTGTCCAACCTATACTTTATTCAAAAGTAGAACAATGAAATAATTAAGTCCTTTGTAGTATCCCAATTTGTGATACTAATACTTTCAGTATCTTATACTAGACAAGTGGGTAGCACATTTCAATATGAAGATGCAAATTTATCAGTATAATACATTTTAAAGCTTTATGCCGAGGTAGTTATGAGAATTAAAATTGTTACAATGTACCTATAATTACACTTATTTGTTAGCCAACGGACCTGCCCGAACCCACTATGCATGGTAATAGCTTTGCAAAGTCTTAGTATACAACAGGTAGACATAGGGTACTACAGGTTTGAAAATGTGAGAGCATCACTAAAACAAGGCGTATCCATTACCTTTGTGTTTTTCCTCCACCAGATCACAAATGATCTTGTTGTCAAAGTAATGAACTTTTTCCCATTCTATTCCTTCTCTGTAGTATTCCTCCTGTTCACTCTTCAGAGTCAGCTCAATGAAAACTTGCTGTAGTTTTTCATTACAGTAGTTTATGCAGAACTGTTCAAACCTGAAAACATATGAAACATGCAAATTAAATTGAGAGTCTTTGCTCTCAAACTTTCATATATCACAATTTTGTGCACCGCTATATTTCCTGATCTTATTTTTTGAGGATAAATAATTTTAACGATATGGCTATTATATGCATGAAAATCATAATACAGTAGCGCAAAACTTTTTTATTGCAGAAAGACTCGCTGGCATAATCCTAGGGAACATTTTATACTATAAAAGTATTGTGTAAAGTATATATACCTCTCCCCAAAAATTAATTATGATTTATCAGTGCACACTTGCCAACATAACTGCACATAATAAATTAATTTATTACATGTACCTCCTTTGATGCGTGCAAATTTATTGAAAAATAGCATCTCAACCCCCCCCTCTTCCTAACAGTTTTTCTTCCAGAAGCAAGCCTCTGAAAATCAGTATACTAAAATATTTTGCACTCTTTAAATATTCTAGTATGAACATTTTCATAATCTAAAGAAATTCATATTAAACTATTATTCATACTAGATATTAAAATATTGTAATATGAATAAGCAGAAGTGAATAGATTGATACACTTCTATCAATTGAATGAAAGAATGAATGAATGAAATAGGTTGGAATGGAATAATAGATTGCACAATGCTACAAGGAGTATCCTCAGCACATGGTTGCTACAGTGGAGATTGGTGAGGTCACTGCAATATTGTGCAATGGTGATCACCATTGCCCTATCTGGCACACTCAGTGTGATCAGTGATCACACTGGGTGTCTCACAGGCATATAGGTGAGCATGCCGTCCCTGAGGGATTTTGGAGGATTTGCTATACCACAGCGTCACAATAAGATGTGACTGAGCGAGAGTACGAGAGTTGGGTGCCTAGGACTAATTGTGTGTGTGTGTGTGTGTGTGTGTTTAGATGGAGATCAGGCGAGATGACGTTTTGAGAGTATTGTGCAGTCAAGAGCAGAGCAGAGCTTGGGCTAGAGATGGCTCAACATAATTGACTAAAGTATCAAATGGTGAAAGTAATGACTAACCAAGGGTTCTGAGGGTACTGTAGGTTATAAGGATGTTAAAGGATATAAGGATGTTATAAGATAAGATATGGATTGTGTGTGGTCTGGGGTAGACCAGGAATGTGGTCCAAGAGCAAGCCGGCAAGTGTAGCCAGGGAAGGTTAATGAGACCATTTGAGAGCAATATGTGGAGAAGTTATGTAGAGTCTTTATAGTACTGCATATTTAATGCAAAATACTAAAAGTAATAAAGCTTCTGTTAATTTTCCTTTTGCATCCTACAAGGGTCACAAGAAGAATGGTATGTCTTATGACACTAGAAGGGATTGATATTATATAGGTCTAATATATGCTACTGAAATAAACTACATATCACATTACTGAAAACCATATATTCCCTCTCTCTACTATCCTCTTTATCACTTCTCTCGCAGTACATAATCTAAAACCATCCTCAATTGAAAGTTATTTCACAACACAATATACTTTGTACAAATTTACCTACCCATTCTTGTCAAAGATTTCAAAACCATAGATGTCAAGAATTCCAAGAAGAGTCTTCCTTCCAGATTCTGGGGTCTCAAGAGAATGATTCAATCTGATCACCAGCCAATTGAAGACTCTCTCGTACACTGATTTTGCGAGAGCATCTCTTGCATAAACAGCCTGAATAAATATTAAAATGTAGTACTTAAAAGGATCAGTAAATGCAAAACAAACTTCAGAAGCCTCTGCTGGCATAAATATTTATTTCAGTACAGTATCAATGAAGCAATACTTTGTAACTGTCACACTCGAAAGAATGTAGAATGAGGTGGATATTAACTTCAAATTACAGTACAGTATATTCAACAGTGCAGATATTTGAAATTAATAGCAACTTTTTATACAATTGAATGATTGTGCACCATACCTGCTCTGGATTTAGTGGGGAAGTGACAACATCTGTGCGCGCTTCAATGGTGCGGTGAGTTAGAGCCCTTAGAAGCTCATCCTCCTCACAACCTATCAACTAAAATTTCAAACCCTGAGCATTGCAAGGAAATATTCCTACAACTTCCAAAAACATAATTCTCAAAATTACTTCATACTAGTGTTCACACATTCATTTATATAAGAAAAAATATTAATGAAATGTAAAATATTTAACATGAAATATACATACATATATTTTTCCTTTTATCTTACCTTGCTGCAGTATTTGACAGGCGTTTCATCTTTCACCCTGGCAAGTCCATCATCATCTGCTCTAAACGTGACATTACCCAAGTGTAATATGGCTCCCACTACACTCCAAATGGCCTCCTGTTCATCAGTTGTAAAAGAGAGGATGTCCAAGGCATGGTCAACTGCTTCAAAGTCTGCTCGATCATTAACAGAATCTACGGTGCAGTTTTTGCCCTGAAAATAGTTACAAGTACTGTTAATTTATTTTCTTTGCATTGCCATGCAAGGTTCTAATTTACACCATAAGATAATTTCTTTTAAGTCTACTATTATAAAGAAGCATGCTATGGGCTATTTTCTATACCTTCACAAGCTTAAGACTCGGAAGTAAACCTTGAAAATTTATCTTAACTTCTGTAAGCAATTTAATAAAAATGAAACTAGTGTACTTTAAGAGGCACAGTGAGCTGTTATTACATGATTTTGTCCTTAAGAAAAACCGATTGATTTTATTCCAATACCTATTGCATTAACGAGGTCATAGCTGTCGGATTATAAAACAAAAATAAAAATTAATGACAGCTAAATGTAAGTCAGTCAGGCATCCAGGAATATCATAACATGCAGAGCAGTGGAGGGGTTAATCAATTTTGCAAATGTGTTATGATTCTCTGATAATGCATGTAATTATTTTCTGCAGTTCTAAGAGCATAATTTTTTTTGTAATTCAGTTATGAGAGCAAGTAATACTTTCCCTAATGCAGTACCATCCTAAAGAGCTTAGTTATACACTAGAACTGCTAGTTATATACTACAACAATTTACTGCTAATAGTAATGTAGAGGAATAAAATGGCTACCAATTCTATAAATACATAAGACTGATTATATATATATTTTTTGTGTTAAATTAACTTCTAAAACAGGAGCTTGTGATGCAACTGTCTTTAAAATCTATGTATATATTTAGGTCATTACCTGCTTTAGGTAGAAATATTCATTAGCATCCCTCTGCAGGTGGAGTTTCTCTAAAAGTTCATCAGGAGCACCAGCCAGAAGTTGGTAGAAAATGTGAAAATTACGCTCGCCATTCTCTTGGTGAACAACACGTGACTTCTCCAACAAGTAGTTCAGAATGTGGCCACCAACTGGGTCCCCCTGGTAAACAAATTAACACACTTATTGGTAAGTGACCTTTTTTAATTTATTTGCATCAAATAGGCTGTTTTCTGTACACATTTCTTTTACTTGGTTATGATAATGTGCACAATATACAGTATATTTTAGCACTTAAGTGCAAACTTTGGTTGAAAATGCAGTACTTTAAAAACCATAATGCTAGATACCAGCCTTATCAATCAACACTAATATAACTAAAGTTTCATACCACAGTGAAAACAGCAGTAGCTATGACTAAGGAATAATTAAACCTACCTTATTTTTCTTAATACCAGTAAGGAGAAAACAATTACAAATTATAAAAATAATTGAAGTATAAAATGTGCAGGTACAATTGCTGACAATGAACTGGGCAATACTTAATATTTTGTATAATCATTGGATTTTAATTAATACATGTACACTACATCTTGATTTAAACTAGGACCATTTGTCAGGTTAAGTTAAAGAAAAGCTAGGTTATGTCTGGAAGTGTAAATCCCTATATTGCCCGTAAGTCTATGACTTGTCTATGTAACTCTCACCCTAAAGTTGAACTCTATGTCCATGTATTTGCCGAAGCGAGAGGAGTTGTCATTCCTGTTGGTTTTGGCATTGCCGAAGGCTTCAAGCAGTGGGTTACTCTGTAGAAGGCGATCGCGCACACGGTCCATTTCTCTCCGGTGGAGTGATGTCGCTGCCAGGAACCTCAACACTTGCTTACTAGCTTCAGTTTTGCCCGCACCTGACTCGCCTATATTGAGACATTATAAAGGAACATTACATTTCTATGCCTGAGGGTAAGACACTACACTGTGGTGTGTATTTTTCAGTGAACATACTTTTGAGTTGACAATCTTAAGCTCTTAAGAATAAACACCCTTCAAAAGGTTAATAATAATAATAATAATAATAATAATAATAATAATAATAATAATAAAAGGGAGAGTGCACCTTTAATGACTACTTAATGCTCTGGTATTACCTTGTGGTGTAGTAATTAGAGTCTTCATGCACTTCTCTCGTAGCTCAATGATCTATTTGGCTGGAGGTCTGGAACATACCTGGAGAGGGTTCTGGGAGTGTTTCTACTCTCCAAACCTGGCATGGAGCCAGGCTCGAATTGTGGTAACTTGATCCAACAAGCTGTTGCTTGAAGGGACCTGCAGGTCCAGATATTCACTACAACCAGGTTGGTCTGGCACTGTTTGCATGAACCCATCTACCGGTAATTGCTTTTTGAAGAAGTCCACCTTTGTTCCGGCCCTGGCTGGGTGGGATGAACACAGCTCATGAAGAGATACTGGTGGGATGAACACAGCTCATGAAGAGATACTGTACAGCCAGGGAGGCCTGGTCGTAGACCGGGCCGCGGGGACGCTAAGCCCCGGAAGCACCTCAAGGTAGCCATCCTTCACCGATTGCCCCCTGAACACCTAGCAGTCACAGGGGACCTGGATGTAAACCAGTCAGGAGGATGATGTTTTAGCCTGGTCTCAGGCCGGGCTTGGAGCGTAAAAGAACTCCCAAAACTCTCTCCAGGTATGCTCCAGGTCATCAAGAAACCAACTACAGGAGTTTCAGTACCTGGTCTAATGTATAAAAAAAAAACTAACAATATCCAGCAAAAATGCAAATAATTTTAGAAAAAAATTGGTTTACAACATGATTCCCGAAAGTAAAAGTTATCAACTGAGAAATCATTTATCCATTTATTCATAGTAATACTCCTGCCATTTTGATGACTATTCAACACCTTCCCAGCGAACATAATAAATATTGCCAGAACAAAAGTGGTCTCAGAAAAAAATAATACATCCCTGCAAAAGTCCCAAACTAACCAGGCTGTAGTGTATACATGAGCATGTGGGTTGCTCCAAGTAACAGCCTGTTGAATCAAGTCCAAGTCAAGAACTGGGAGTAAAATATCCACCAAGACCCACTCCAGGTATCTCTCCAGGTACATCACAGGAAGAACAATGCCATTTAGGCAACCTATCCTCCAAAACAGATAATACTGTACTTACAGCAACTATTTGGCTGAATGTGCAACAATGGATTTGCAGCCAACAATGTTCATTTTTGGTACAAATAATTTTGTAGAGGGGGGAAACCAAAAGCCCAAACTTAAACATTCCAAAGCCTAGTATGGCACATTATATTATCCTTAAAATAGCATATATTTGGCCTAGGAGTGTTTGGACAGGTCAGGTTAGGTTCTTTTTTATATTTTCAATCATGTCATTAGGGTTAAATCAATAACAAACATTTCTGGGTCAGTCTCTTTCTGTATTGTACATTTGAGAAAGTAGTTGCTATGACAATCTTTGGACGACGAGATACATTTAGGATTAGACACCTGACTAAGTAATGACCAATGAACACTTGAAATGCATTAAAGCCACTCATAAATTTTCCTCCCAGGATAATCTGTTGCATCGAATTTGAATTTTTAACAATTTTATTAAATGTGGATGCATTTGTTTAGAGAGGATCCTACACCCGCACAGGGCCACCAGAGGGCAGGGGTCCTAGACCTGCACAGGGTGGAGAGAGTGCACGTACTTGGGGCAGGCTGTTTGGGATAGACCAAAGATAAAATGCTTTAAGAAATATTACCATTTATAGTGACAAGCGAAATATTTGGTGTGATTCCCTAGAGTTTTTAGCGACAATAAAGAATCATCAACATGAGGGAAGAACTGAAGTTTCCAACCATACTAGAGAGAATAATGCAAGTTAACACTACCTTCTGTCTTAAAGTCATGAGAGATCCTACATCTCCTGCATTGCTCAGAGACAAATTATTTAGTGCTGTTAACACTCTTTTGACTGGTGCCGACATACCAACTCACTCCTTTTATGATAATTGGCTGAGAAACAATACTTACAATCTCATTAAACTTAACATTCCTTTTAAGTGCAATCTACCAGTCTCTGATATTCCTCTTTATCTGTACCCCACCATTCAAGTATCATACACACCTGTCCCCAAGAAAGATAATGAGAATCTTGCTCTACTCAAAGCTGTCACTCTTGAAACAATTGCCTCCTCCATCGAGTCTAAGATCTCACGAGCACTGTGTCTACACCGACGGCTCAGTCCAGTCTTCTACTGGACGGACTGCAGCGGCATGTAGGTTTTATAGAAATAATATCTGCACAAAGTCTGTCAGTGTCAGGTTAAACAACTGGCTGACCTCCACACAAGCAGAACTAGCAGCATTACATTTAGCAACCAGTACATTAAAAAACATTGGAGGAGGAATAATATTCTGCGATTCAAAGTCTGCTCTTCAAGCAATCGAAAACTTCTCTTGGAAGATCGACAGCAAGAACCTAATACTCCCAATTATAAATGACCTAATTGATAAACAGAGTAAAGGGTCTCGAATCTCCTTTGTATGGATACCTTCACACATAAATATAACCCATCATAATGAGACAGACATTGCAGCCAAATTAGCGTGTAACAAGTTTGAAGTTGAATTAGATCTAGGTATCCCCATCTCTGCTGTCAAAACTGTATTGGTCCAAACATTCAGATCTGATAGGAAAGAACTTACTGACTCCCAACGACCTGAAAGTACTAGTATAAAAAGCTATGATTTGTTCAGATCTGAAACCTACATCTATGGACAGCACAAAACGTCCACTAGACTGTGCGACACAGTGGTTGCAAGGATCAGGTTGGGTTACCGTTACCTGTGGCAGGTGGCTGCAGGTGACGGGTCTCCCAATCCTGAGCACTCCAGTTGCAAACTCTGTGAGCAGGAACTACGGCATGATCTCCCGCACTACATCACTGAATGCCCAGTTATTAGACCTTTCAGACCAGTTGGCATGAGGTACCTGGAGCTTTGCAATTACTTTATTCACTCTCGTATTCTTGAAGATATCCTCACAGTATACCCAAAATTTGCCAGTGCAGGCTATTAAACACATGGCCCTGTATGACTAACCATCCTGCGAGATGGGGACTTGTATTACCACTGCTACCTTATTCAATCTTGTGTTGTTGATATCCTCAAAATGCATCCGGAGTCTGCCAGTGCAGACCGCCTATCACATGTCTCTGTATGACTAACCATCCTGTGTGATGGGGATTTTATAGCATCACCTAGTTAGCTTTTTTTTTGACACACTGTACTCCACTTCATATAGTCTAGGGTAGCTGCACTAATGCAGATGTACCTCATAACTTAATAAAAAAAAAAAAAAAAAAACCTCATACAGTTGCTTCAGAGAGAAGGGGTGGGGGACAAAGGGTGGGATAAGGAGGGGATGGGGACGAGAAGATGGGGATCAAGCCGGGGGAAGAGGGGAGAGAGACCCATGTCCAACCGGGTCAATGTAGATAGGTGGAAATGTGAGATTGGAGGGGGTGGGGGAAGGTGGATAATGGGGAGATAGCAGGGAAGAGGTGAGAGGAAGAGGTAGGAGGGGAGAAGGAAGATGGGGAAGATGAAAAGTAGAGGAGGGGGGGGGGGGGGGGGAAGAGGATCCCATGCACTACTGGGGTATCCCTCCTAGTACAAGAAAAAGGTGCCATACTAGAGGACATGATATACACCAACAAGAAGCAGTGTATACACCAACAAGGAGCCATTAGATAAGCAAGGTATACACCAACACCGAGCAGTGTATTCACCTACAAGGGGTCCACTAGAGGAGCAAGGTATACAGGTATACACCAACACAGCAGGGTATACACCTACAAGGGACCACTAGAGGAGCAGGGTATACACCTACAAGGGGCCATTAGAGGAGCAGGGTATACACGAACAATGAGCAGGATATACACCAACAAGGGGCCACTAGAGGAGCAATGTATACAACTACAAGGAGCAAGGTATACACCTACAAGGAGCAAGGTATACACCTACAAGGAGCAAGGTATACACCAACAAGGAGCAAGGTATACAACATGGAGCAAGGTATACACCAACAAGGAGCAAGGTATACAACATGGAGCAAGGTATACACCAACAAGGAGCAAGGTATACACCAACAAGGAGCAAGGTATACAACATGGAGCAAGGTATACACCAACAAGGAGCCACTAGAGGAGCAAGGTATACACCAACAAGGAGCCACTAGAGGAGCAAGGTATACACCAACATGGAGCAAGGTATACACCAACAAGGAGCCACTAGAGGAGCAAGGTACACACCAACAAGGAGCAAGGTATACACCAACAAGGAGCCACTAGAGGAGCAAGGTATACACCAACATGGAGCAAGGTATACACCAACATGGAGCAAGGTATACACCAACAAGGAGCCACTAGAGGAGCAAGGTACACACCAACAAGGAGCAAGGTATACACCAACAAGGAGCCACTAGAGGAGCAAGGTATACACCAACATGGAGCAAGGTATACACCAACATGGAGCAAGGTATACACCAACAAGGAGCAAGGTATACACCAACAAGGAGCAAGGTATACACCAAGGAGCAAGGTATACAACAAGGAGCAAGGTATACACCAACAAGGAGCCACAAGGGCTGCCCAGTAACAAACACAGTAGGAGGGTGTCCCATATCTGCCTCCAGCAGCACCCCCCCCCCCAAACACCTGGCTCCACGCCCTCGTCACCACGTCTGTACACAACATTATCTTCCTTACCTCTGGCTTACTCCTAACACGTTACAGTTGTGTACAGCTCCTCCCTAAATAAATATCACGGACACGCGCGCTTCTTAAATACAACCAGAAAAAATATTTATCAATTGTCAAAAACAAATTTGGGAGGTATAGAGTGCATAATAACTGATTAAACTAATTGGAGCGCTCACAACCCGGGAACTTAGTTAGAAGGCAGTCTACGGTAAGCCAGGAGCATGGGAGAACTACTTCATGGGGGAGGGATTGAAATAGACGCAGTGGGAGAAGGCAGAGTAACATTGCCTGCCTATACCCCCCAACCCCTCCCACTCTCTCTCAGTACTCGGTTCTAACAGTCTGATTTAACACCCCTTGTTGTTGTTTTAGATCCAGCTACTCGGAACTAAAAGTGCCAAGTAGCACGGGCTACCATGGTGAGCCCGTGGTGGACTTAACTGGCTCAGGAGCGGAACTGTAACTGTACCCCCCCTCCAACGTAGTTTTTATATAATCGTCTCTCCAGCAACACTTGCTGCAGGCACCACTCCTGTGCCAGGTTAAGTCCACTACGGGCTCACCATAGCCCGTGCTACTTGGAACTTGTTCCGAGTAGCTGAAACTATAACAACAACACTTGCTGGAGACAAAGTTGGTTTGCGGGCTATTCATTCCCATGCCACCTCTTGGGGTGACTTACTCTTCAACAGTCAACACTTCAGTTCAATAACACAGGCAGTGCTGAACATGCTGTCAAAAACTTGTTCACCAAATTTTCTGACTGGAATGACGTTATACTTTCTTATCCAGTGGTCACGTTCAATAAAAAAAAGTAGGAAACCAGTTAAACAGGAGCCAGCCATTATCACGGCAACAGCTTTATTAACATGCAGTAATTGGTTGCATTTGAATGCATTAATTTAGCCAAATATTCGACAAACAAAAATTAACGCCGCCATTAATTCAACCTGTATACAAATTCATTATCTTATGAAGAGTTTGATGGGGTATAAAATGAATATGAAAGCCTAGCCAGCTGGTGAGGAGGGTGCTTGCCTAGCCAGCTGATACAAGGAATGATGGCTTACCCAGCTGGTGCACCAAGTTGGAGGTGTCTTATAAACTTTTCCGGGAATGTTTGTGTTACATAATCCAGCGGATACAGCAAATGAGTGCTAGCCAAGCCAGCTGAGTTGGGGCGTGTTAGCCTAATCAGCTGGTACAATATTTACAAATTACTTCACCTAATTTATACAAAGTTACAAACGTCATAAATACAAAGATATTAGGGGGGGGGGGCATTTATTACGAAACCGGGCCATCACCGTCTACGCCTTAATGTACTCATGTATTTTACCCATTTGGTTTTAAATTAAATTAATTATTTTTTTCTACCAGTTTGACTACCACGGTTGTCAACGATAAAGGTCTAGAATTAAGAGGGTCTCTTCTCTGTTACCAGTTCTAACGATTGGAACTGTTTGCTTTTTTCCATATATCTGCTAAGTTTACAGTACACAAAGATGCCTGAAAAAAAATTGAATCGATATGTTTCTTTTAAATGAGCATTAATATTTTTCAACCAACATGTTAATAATGTAAATAATAATGTTAATAATTTAAATAATTTAAAAAGTGCCCATATCCTAACCTACCAGAGGACCCAAAACAAAAAAGGGACAGTACGTCACTTTCGCCAGCCGCTTCCATTTTCTAGTACGACAATTTTTGGCCTTATGTAATGCATACGAGCAAAAAGTAACGTTTTTTTTCAAGGAGGACAGGTTGGCGTCATCATGGCAGGGAACAAGAGCGTCTGGTGCAATCCGTCCTCTTAAAAATTACGTCGCTTTTCGCTCTTATGCGTTACATAAGGCCAAAAATTGTACTAGAAAATGGAAGCGTCTGACTTAAGTGACGTTCTGTCCCGTATTCTGTTTTGGGTCCTCTGGTAGGTTAGGAGAGGACACTTTACATTGACCGTTTTCTTTTCGTTGGGAAACCATAGGACGACTAGATGTACACAATCCATGGTGTGAAGGATAGATGAAATTGTCAGTGTAATAATCTACGTTGAGGTCTGATACAGATTTTTTGTGCCCTGTAATTCTTTTTGCGCTACCGCTCACAGGACGAGTATGGGGTGCACAATGAACTAACTGCCTCCGGCGGCAACAACCGAAAATCATATTACCCGAAATATATTTTATTACTTTTTCAAGCTTGATTTGGAATCAATGTTGAATGTTTAAACAATCTATTTAAAAAAAATAACGTGTATGTTCTGATTATAATCACGTAATAAAATGGGAAAGTTTGTCGCTTTTCAGCACTTTGAAAGTACTTGAGGGTTGGTTTGTGTGAGGAAGAGCGGGCGGCCCGAGAAGCCATGTGTGGTGATGGTGGCTGAGGAAGAAGAGGGGAAAGTGGATCGAAATAGCTAACCAGGAAGGGGATGCAACACAAGGGGAAGAAACTGTCTCGCACTTGGGAGCGACAGGCCATCATTCACCGTAGTGTTTCTTAAGGTTAAGGTGGTGTGGTGTAGGGGGGGGGGGAGTAGTATATAAATACCTTCCTTTTAAATATACAGAAATTGACAAACTTACCACAAATTTTTCAATGGGGAACGCTAAACAAACTCAGGCAAACAGCAGCAAGATACTTTTATTCAATAGTTATCAATGAAACAACACTAACTAACGAGAAGTAGCTAACTCCACTCCTACATACACCCACGTGCACACAAGCAAGAGGAACCTGGCATAAATGACCAAGACTCGTCTAAATTCCGTATTTATTCTAAAAGTAGGAAAGAATAATTTGTTTATAATTTTACTTGAAGGGGGGGAGGGGGGAATTTACAAGGCAGCGTCACATCCTGTGAACAAACATACCGTCATAGCAGCGTATATCTAGAGAGGAAGAAAGCCCCACTGTTTCTAAACATGTCACTTACACTTAAGCAAATACCAGGTACATCTAGTGAGCATTTGACAGCCCCCTGAACTTACCTTGAGGAGTGCAAAATATGGAAGTCATTGTATGACAACACCTACGTTATAAATAATTAATTCGTACTAAATGCGAGGTTTACGGCACTTCACATACTATACTTTAAATATGTAATAGTCCCTCAGTAATACTAGACTAATATTAATACAGTACCTCTGGTACTGTACACAAGGTACAGTATTTAATATCTGATCAGCTGTGATTTTATATAAAATCTCCATGGGTACTTTTAGGACATTCTTCCTACTATAATTTCTCCCTACCACCACCTAGAACATGATGGTTGTGATGTTATCGGTTATACTTGCTACGGGCTCACCATAGCCCGTGCTACTTGGAACTTTTTGTTCCAAGTAGCGAATCTTAAACAACAACAACAGCTATAGCTGCATTTAACCAGCGTATATATCCATCTATTTTTCTTCCATTTTTTCTGATTACTTTCTTGCAAATGGTGCTTCTTGATCTCTGATTTGTTGAATAGTCTCGAGATGTTGTATTCACTAATATAATCTTTGCTAATATGTCTGGGTAATGGTTTCATAACTCTTGGGTTCTGACTTTGTTCTTCTCTCTCTTTCCAGCCTGCGCCCCCCCCACTTCCCTACCCAAGACTTTGAAGAGCAGCTTAAGTCCAAAAATAGTCACTTAAGTCTCTCTCTCTCTCTGAAGCAACGGAAGCAATGAGTTGCTTCCGTTGTGCTTCTCTTAGTGCCGCAGACAATGATCGTAGCGAAAGATCGAAGAGGCATGATTCCCAATGTGTTTTTTTTTTTTTAATTTATTTTGAAAGCATCGTTCCTAATTAGTGTATGAACCTCCAACCCTCCTATTATTAGGAACATTAACAAAACCATCAGAGAATATTTGATATTAAATTTCCGCTTCATTATTAACTTTTTTTCAAGGAATAATAATTTTGTTTTGTGGGAATATGTTAAACTTCTTCGTTTGGCATTTAATTTACTTCAATGTTGTAGGCTTGTGGCACTTGTTCATAGGGAGTCTAGATCCCCAGTGTCGAGTCGCAGACTTGTTTAAGCATTTAACAGAAATAATCTAAGTTGCATATTGCTCGATCTTGCCACTTTGTACCGTTCTATTTCCTCCAGTGATTAGTACATAACTTAAATATTTTGTAAACGTATGTATACGAGGGATATCTTTGGCAGTCATGAAATACTCAGCAGTCGGTTCCCTGATAATCTTCAGTGTTTTAAATAGAAGGTTCTTATTTAGAACTAACAGGGTGATATTCACTAATTTTGCACACAGTGCAGGTTTGTTTTCATATTAGTAGAGGCTTCTGTGTACACAACTAGATTACTATAGCTAATGGACCGTATGTTTGTCGCGTACATAATGTTAAGTACGACAGTGGATGCCTCTTGTCTACATCACCATGCACTTCTCAAGTGTCCTGCCGGATATTGCATGAAGCCTGGTCAGAGACCGGGCCGCGGGGACCTTGACCCCCGGTAGACAAGGTAGGTCCTGGGGAGACCTGCATGTGCCTGCAAGTTGATCACGTTTCTCTTTCTATTCCTTGCAGGAGCGGGACAAAAAACAAAGGTCCACCCATTGAATGACAATTGATTTGAAGGTTTTCGCTTCTCTCGCGGAGGGAGAATGCTTTTGCCTTTTGTGTGCAAAGTTATGAAATGTGACTGGTGTGACGTAGTGGATGAGCACATTGCTGTTAAGTGTTAAACACCGTTGGTGCTGGTCAGTAACTGGACGGATGATTGCGTGGATAGTTCAAAGCCAAACAAGCCTCCTGTCACTATCCAATGGTTACGCCATCCAACTAGCGAGTACAACCAAATTAAACCCATTTATATTCAAGAAGTTGAACGAGTTATCTTTCCCACTGTGTAGGACTTATCACAACATCTGCAAATTCTACTTTTACATCATCCGGGTGGAGTCTACAGTAGCAATGTCGTTCATTAAGGTGTTGAGTGATTACCTTCATAGTTATGTTTATTCACAATTATACAATTGGTTAAAATTGTTTAGACAAAGTGTTGAGCAAATACAATAAAAACTATAAACAAAGACAGCATTGCCTGCATTCTAATCCTCGACCAGTGGCGAGAGTGAATTAGTGAAAGATCCCACCAGAGCACCTAAGAGACTCCGTCATTGAAGACTGATGTTCCCATAGTCAGTGAAGGAGCCAGCCAGTGGAAACACTTGCAAACTCTCAACCGCAATCAACGTTTCCAAATGACTGCAAACAGACCAAATGAGACGACCCCCCCCTCCCCCATAGAGGGAGAACATTGCCACAGCATTGCTAGAGTCAGCTTCTGGGGAAGGACAAAGCACGCATCCTAGAAGATTCCCCCCCCCCCCCCTTCCCCTCACTATCACCCCATGCTGGGGACTTCCTGTTGGCAATCCGTAATTCTGCCTTAGGCACGCACATGGACCATAGGTCTCTTAATTATTGATGATGCCCTGCACCTTGTCGCCCGTCTCCACCGAACACCTGTGTACCCGCGACAATGTGTCGGCAGAAAAATACGGCAGCCATGAATCTGTCCCAAGTCAGAGAGGAAGATTGCTAGACGTGAAGTAGTCAATGACATCAAGAGAAGTTTGGCTGTAGCTCAGCGTCCAGCACAAGGGATCCTCAGATGTGCACACCTGACAAGTCTCAAACGCCCAGATGGAGTTACTCTGTAGCCTTGGAGGGATGGTAAACAGGTTGTGTGCATCTACATTAGTTGATAGGCCTGCTGAGGCTGCCACCTTGAGGGAGACCCAGAAAACTAATAAGTACTGGGTCTTAGTACATTGTTACTGGTTCGTGCCAATAGGCTTCAAGACCCTGGGCACTTGGGGTAAAGGTGCACTTACATTCTCTGTAAGAATGCACCTTCTGTGCACCTTAGTTCATGCCCCCTCAGTTCGGGCACTTGTCTGGTGGTAAACCTCTGAACCCTCTCCAATTTAGTTTTATGCTTGACGAGATATGGACTCCATGCTGGAGCTGCATACTCTAGGATTGGTATGACACACTAGGTTCTGAATGATTCCTTACACAGGTTTCTAAAGGCCGTTTTTATGTTGGCCAGCCTGGCATATGCCGCTGACGTTATCCTTTTGATGTGGGGCTTCGGGAGACAGATCTGGCGTGATATCAACCCCCAGGTCTTTCTCTCCGATTCTAGAAGAATTTCATCTCCCAAATGATTCCTTGTATCTGGGCTCCTGCTCTCCATCTATCTTCATTAGGTTACGGTGGGTGGATGGTTGGTTACATCACTAGGACGTGATGTGATGTGTATGGATTGGAGGCAGACTTCATACACATTTTCAAATGTAGATATGATAAGAGCTCAATAACCTCAAAAACCTGTACTGTCCAGCAGATGGATAGTCGAGAGGCGGGACCAAAGAGTCGAAGCTCAATCTCCGCAAGTACAACTAGGCGAGTACACACAAAACTTTATACTTAACACACTTCTTCCGTTGAGTGAGGGAATTTTCAATTTTATTTTCTTTCCTTATTATGCACCCCATACCCATCCTGTGGGCGGTGGGGGGGAAGGGTTACAGAGGTATATAATCTGTTCAGGAACTGAACCCCAGTTCATTTAGCTAAGCAAGTGAATCTTTTGAAGCTAGTTACACAATTGTTATTGTAACACACACAATCCTTTACACAAAAACATATATCATTAATATTTTCTATCACACATGTGCAAGCATTACCCACAGTAAGCAAATTTTGGATACTTGGCTAAGTGAGTGTGGTGGTGGTCCTGAGAATTAAATCTTAAGCCACTTAAGAAGGTAACCCTTAACCTCATGCGCGCAGCCTCATAAAACCGCAATCCCTTTTGCCTTATCAAAGGACCTTTAATATCAACATTCTACTTTATTATGCTATTAGTTAGATGGCTGAGAATGCGGTTAGCCGTGTTCTTGTCCTTTAACAAACCCGGTAACTTTTTCCCAGTATAAAAATATTGTATATGAGGCTATTGGGGATAATCTTTTTCCAGATTCTGCACGTGTTGGATACAGTACTGTATAAGAACTGTAATTACCACAATTCTTAGGTTTCAGCGTAGGAACACACACCGTACATTTTCACTGTACCACCACCACAGTATGACGTTGTTGAGTGGTTAAGCAAGGGGTTCCCAGAACACATCCTCCCCCCCCCCTCCCCCCACATATGATTGGTCTTCCTTGTTACTAATGAGGTCATCCTCATCCTTCTATTATGCCTTGGTTGTCTCCTTATCTCGTAATGGACTTAAGGAGGATGTTGCAACACTTATTAATTCTCCAGTCTTACCCTTGGAGGTCGGTGTGGGCAACAAGCCTATCCCTTGTCCCCCCCCCCCTCCGTATCTATTTTGGTCCACATTCCCCTAACATCTCTTCCAAACCAACTTGTAAGTCTTAATCAATCTCAATCTCTCAATCAAGGTTTTCTCAAGGTTTTCAGCTTTAAGGAATTATTTATTTCAGTCTGATGCACTTTGCTTATGGCGGACATCTTTTAATAAATATTTATTTAGTAACTTTCCATCCCATCCTCCTGAAAGGGTACTACTTTTAGTAACTATTTGGTGGAAAGCATCAATATGTAGTGATGGACAATCAGTAAACCACTATTTATAGTATTCTGCACGATCTAGATACTCTGATAATTGTTCTCTCTCTCTCTCCCTCCCTCCTCACCTTCTCCACCCACTCGCTTGACTCGCTTGACTCATCCCAACTTACCTCTCCACATTCCACTCCTCCATTCACCCGCCATGAGCCATAGCCTCCCCACCTCTCATGTGACAGTGAGCGCGCCTCTTCTACCCGCCATAACCCCGCCACGCCTGGCGCCCGCCACAGGCTCCTTACACCTCTCAACCCTCCGCCACTTCCCGGATATTCACTAGGGAGGGGCGGGAAGCCCATACACCGGGGAGGGGCGGGAAGCCCATACACCGGGGAGGGGCGGGAAGCCCATACACCGGGGAGGGGCGGGAAGCCCATACACCGGGGAGGGGCGGGAAGCCCATACACCGGGGAGGGGCGGGAAGCCCATACACCGGGGAGGGGCGGGAAGCCCATACACCGGGGAGGGGCGGGAAGCCCATACACCGGGGAGGGGCGGGAAGCCCATACACCGGGGAGGGGCGGGAAGCCCATACACCGGGGAGGGGCGGGAAGCCCATACACCGGGGAGGGGCGGGAAGCCCATACACCGGGGAGGGGCGGGAAGCCCATACACCGGGGAGGGGCGGGAAGCCCATACACCGGGGAGGGGCGGGAAGCCCATACACCGGGGAGGGGCGGGAAGCCCATACACCGGGGAGGGGCGGGAAGCCCATACACCGGGGAGGGGCGGGAAGCCCATACACCGGGGAGGGGCGGGAAGCCCATACACCGGGGAGGGGCGGGAAGCCCATACACCGGGGAGGGGCGGGAAGCCCATACACCGGGGAGGGGCGGGAAGCCCATACACCGGGGAGGGGCGGGAAGCCCATACACCGGGGAGGGGCGGGAAGCCCATACACCGGGGAGGGGCGGGAAGCCCATACACCGGGAAGGGCGGGGAAGCCCATACACCGGGAAGGGCGGGAAGCCCATACACCGGGAAGGGCGGGAAGCCCATACACCGGGGAGGGGCATATTGACGGGGGGAGGGGGAGGACATACACGTACGTGTGATGATGGGTGGAGACGGACTCCATACATAGACCCATATGTAGATACAAGAGCTTAAAAGGCGCGGGAAACTCTACATCAGTTGAGAAGCGAGATCAAAGAGCCGAAGGTCAACCCCCGCAAGCACAACTAGGCGAGTACACAACATACGTACGTCATCTATCTAAACATCTATCTTTTACCACCACCACTTCAATATAACCTATTAGGGAACAATGTATTTACTCAACACTTGGTAGCAGTAAAAACATCTGACAAGCATACTTAATCTCCATGTTTTTTTTTATCAAATACAACGTAAGCTATTTAGCAACAAATACAATTTGTACGTAGCTTACAGAGATTCTCCAACCCAAACCTTCCCAACTTAACAAGTAAAATTTAGCATCTTGTATTACGGGCTATTCATGCCCGTGCCACTTCTTGGGTGGCTGAAACTTCATTAATCAATCAATCAGCACCTTGTGACAAGTTTAAGGGCTCGTTCCACCCTGGGAGCCTAAGATATGGGCACGTTCCACCCTGGGAGCCTAAGATATGGGCACGTTCCACCCTGGGAGCCTAAGATATGGGCACGTTCCACCCGTAGCCTAAGATATGGGCACGTTCCACCCTGGGAGCCTAAGATATGGGCACGTTCCACCCTGGGAGCCTAAGATATGGGCTCGTTCCACCCTGGCAGCCTAAGATATGGGCACGTTCCACCCGTAGCCTAAGATATGGGCACGTTCCACCCTGGGAGCCTAAGATATGGGCTCGTTCCACCCTGGCAGCCTAAGATATGGGCACGTTCCACCCTGGGAGCCTAAGATATGGGCTCGTTCCACCCTGGCAGCCTAAGATATGGGCACGTTCCACCCGCAGCCTAAGATATGGGCACGTTCCACCCGCAGCCTAAGATATGGGCACGTTCCACCCGAAGCCTAAGATATGGGCACGTTCCACCCTGGGAGCCTAAGATATGGGCTCGTTCCACCCTGGCAGCCTAAGATATGGGCACGTTCTACCCGCAGCCTAAGATATGGGCACGTTCCACCCTGGGAGCCTAAGATATGGGCTCGTTCCACCCTGGGAGCCTAAGATATGGGCACGTTCTACCCGTAGCCTAAGATATGGGCACGTTCCACCCTGGCAGCCTAAGATATGGGCACGTTCCACCCTGGCAGCCTAAGATATGGGCTCGTTCCACCCGTAGCCTAAGATAAGGGCACGTTCCACCTGGTACCTGGCAGACAACTCGAGTCGTCTGTAATCTGATACAGCTTATCTCCACTCTCCGAAACTGCTCATTTAACTAATATCTAATTTAACTAATTTTCATTTAACAGATAGCGCAATAGGCATCAGTTAAACTTTAACAGAGCTACACAAACAGGTTTATGTACATTATCGCACAAAGATGTCGAGGAATATATATGGTGGTAGACTATTCCACAGGATGGATGTGGAATCCCCCCCCCTCCCCACACACACACAAAAAGGAAAATAGTTGAAACATTCAATTCTTTGATTAGTGAAGCCAAGCAAACTGTGAGCAGCTTTAGAGCGAGTGTTGGGGGACCATACTTCAATACTGCTTGATGGTATTCTGGGAGCAGTTATACTCCCCGAGCCCGGCCCGGGGCCAGGCTTGACTTGTCGAGAGCTTGGTCCAACGGGCTGTTGCTTCGAGCGGCACGAAGGTTCACATATCCACCACAGGAGGGACCACCAAAGTGCCAAATACCCGGGCCAGCAGACTCCCAGCGTCACAAGAGTGCCATCTGAGCCAGCATTGGCACTTGAGAGAGCCCATTATGTGCCTCTGTAACCCTTTCCACAAGATGGGTATGGAGTGCATAATAAATGAACTAAACTTCATCCATTCATGTGGACGAGGAACCAGTGGGTTGAGCGGGTGTCACTGTGGTGTGCGTAAGATGGGGATCCGGGTCGTAAGATACATGACGTAAGAGGGCCTCGGGCCAGAGATAAAGATGCTGTGACCTTATGCTAATACACTTCCTCATTCTCATGGGCGACACACATTACAGTGATATATTAACAGGCGGCTCAAGTGCACGAGACCAGCATTCACAGAGGACACGGCAAGCCTTCAACTCATAAAACATACTTTCCAGTAAGACAGACAATAATATATTTAATGAGGATTCACCATCCCCACACACACACCAAATATGTATTTAAACGAACTGTATAAAGAAACCGAACTACACGAGTGAAATAAAAACAAATTGAAGCTGTAAAGTCAATTTTAATCAAAATCGTAGCAAATGATTTACTCCATGTAAAGCCTTTATACAACATAGTATTGTGCAAAAGCTCTATTAATACCGTAATTCTGCATTTACTGATGAAATCTCGTTATGTTGTCGGTTACAGAGCTACCACCTGCACCTAGACAAAGATGGGAGAGGCATGAACTAACCTGAGAGCAGCGTGCACAACACACAGGTACTGACCTGAGATGAGGATGCAGTGGTCCGTGATCTCTGCCACCATAGACCTGTAGGCGTTCTCTGTGATGGCGAACCTGTAGAGCAAAATGGGAATTAGTGCCAGGCCTGATCTTGCCTGCCACGCACGCATGCACGCACACTTACCAACACAACATCAATATCTGTCCTCTTGTGCTCTGGGGTTAATTATTTCACTAACTATGCAAAATTGTAATTAATTTTGTCAATAAAGATGTTAATAATAAATAACTAACTGGTTCTGAACTTTCTTATTTAGTATAACGATGAAGATATTACCTGTATACCGCACATGCTTGTACCAGGCGTTGCTAACCTTCAAAAAATGGCTAGAACGAAATGGCACATCACTAGAGCTTACAATATAGCTTCTCACTTGCTGAACAATGTTATTTACACGCATTTTCCTGTCTATTTTACAAAGGTGATGTGTCAGGAGCATCCTAGTACAGTACAGCTGAAGGGTTCACACTAGGGCTGGAGCGGCCAACACCAGCAGCGGCAGTAGTAGAGTTGGAACATGCAAGATCTTACCTGTTACCTATGATTATACACAGTACACTAGGGTGTGGGTAAACCCCACCGCATAGGATCGAACCTTCATCACGGCTCCTACTGATTTTCTTGATTATATTGTGTAGCTACTGATATAGTTGCCAGACAGGACGACGTTTTGCTCAACAACAACGATCTAGGGATACGACACGGGATAGCAACTAATCTAAAGAACGGCCTATTGACATAGCTCGAGTGCATGGGGGAGTTGTGTAAGACCCTGGTTTGTGTCTCAGAGAGGCTGCAGGATCCAGTAAGTTCAGTAGAACTTCGGTTTAACTGTTTTGACCATGTCGTAGATCAGTTGATAAAGACAGCGTCTGGGATGGTCTCGGACGTAATTTCGAATCCTCGTCACGGCCCTTGTGGATTTGTTCCATCTAAAGAACGCCTGGTGATGCCTGGCCTGAAGGCTCACTACTCCCACCTGGCGCTATGCTCGGTGTGCACAATATTGGCGGGAGAGATGGTGGATATTCAGGGATAACAAATGTAGGTTTTATATATTTCAAAGGTTGACAAAATGGAATCCCGCCAATGAGCGAGGACTTAGGCTAGAAGTCAAATGCAATTATTTTGAAATTTTAGAGCAAATTAAATGTTGAAAATCTGTTTTACTGTTCATAAGGCAAAAGTCGACTTAACATTATGAGGCATATTTTGGAAGAGCAGCAATATCACATGACGTCAATGGTGACAATGTGTAACACACTAATATGACGCATCAGTAAATACATGACTTGTTCTTACAAGCTTCACACCGTCCAGTTAACAAGTTTAGTGCTATACAACCCCCCCCCAGCTCTTCCTCTGATTCTTCAAAGATTTCCTGTCATTTGGTACCTTATATCCTGCCTACTGCTCCCAGTACCGTTTCATTATTTTGCACTCTGTTGAGTTTAACTTGTAACCATCTGTTTGACCATTCTTTCAGTTTTCCCGGTCGTATTTAATTTGTAAATCTTCTACCGTGTTTTTTTCTTGTATAATCTCCTTGTGTTTGCCTGCAGTTAGTTCCGATGGCCCTGCTCTCCAAGGTGGCATGGGGACACACTTGCCTGGTGATAATTGATAAGATTGCTGCACCCCGTTCTTGTCTCTCCTCAAGTCCCTGTACCTTTTCCATGACATTCAGCTCGCCATTGTTCCACTACAAATTATATTGAACAATGGTCCGCTTCTCTCCTCGTTCTCCAAGGCCTCGTGTACGTCTTCCTCAGCTTCTCATTATTTCAAGGTGACAGTTCATTTATATAAAAAGGTATATATTTTAATTTTGACGAACTTTGAACTGATGGGACGTAAGCAGATTCCGTGTATGAATTTGTAATTAGATCTGACAGAACCCAAGGAGCTCCGGGGCAAGTAAACTAGTCAAAGATTGAGAAACAAGACCAGAGAGCGGCATGCTAAACTCGCAAGTAGTAATCCTGCTCTTGGAATGGCCTCTTGGGCGATACATAGCGTCTTTGGAATGTCAAGTGACACAGACGGCACTACATCGTCCTCCCAGCTTGGTGCCCTCCTGGGAAAACTACCTACTGTCAAGTCATTCTAACCCGAGCCAACCCATCCTTACCTAACCGCAATTAAAACAAAAGTTGCATTCTATGTGTGTTATGTACAAAGCATATCATGTCACTATGACCTCAATTTTAAACCGGCTCAGGTTTGAGTTTAGTGGACTGAAGGAGGACAACACTGAGGCTCAGAGCTCTGCGGGTCACAACCTGCCGCCCCTCACAGTGAGGGCCTGGTAACTCCACCTCCACAGTCAAGTGCCCTCACAATCTCTGCTAACTTCCGCGGCACTCCGCACCACTGCCAAATATTATTTTATGGGGGCACTTCAAAAAGAACATTAAGCTTTTGTTTTGCCTATTTACAATATACACCTCCCACTGCAACTTCATTTACTCTAGTATGTGTGTGTGGGGGGGGGGGGGGGAGAGTTGTCTAGGAGGGGAGCATACACGATGCTGCAGTACACAGGGGGTGGCGACTGCTTACCGAGTTACGGGCTATTCATGCCCGTGCTCCCTTTTGTGTGGCTTAATCTTTATCAATCAATCTGCTTACTGAGTGACAGGAGGCATCACCACGACACGGCCCCGCGCACCAAACATTAATCCAACACACACACCTGAACACGTTGTACTGAACGGGGTGATAATAGCTTGAGTAACCTCATCCCTTTGTATGTATTTATACCTCAATAAAGTTATTTCAGTTTAAAGACATGTTGGGAGTACTCACACATGGGGCGGCACCTCGTAGAAATTGACGTTCCTGTACCTCTCGAGGCATTCCTCTGTGTACAGACCAAGGTCCTTGTAGGGGTTCACGGAGATCACCACCTGCCCGATGTAAGTCTGTACAAAAAAGGACAAATACAATGTTTAATAAACCAAACACGGGGCAATATGGCAAATTTATAACAAATTATTCCCAAGTTAAAAAAAAAAAGCGGTAGCCAAACGACTGCGCCAGTCTGTTACCTAGAGTTGGTACAACAAGGATCAATGTGTTCCAGGCACGGTTTCTTACCTTAAACGCACTGCTACGTGCGGTCCGACAAGAATCACAGCCCGGTTGATCTGGACCCGTTTTCATAAGCAGTTACGCAAGTACTTACGAACGTGTACATCTTTCCTCAATCTTTGACGGCTTTGGTTACATTTATTAAACAAGCATGAAAACTTCCCAATCAACTACTACTGTTGTTATAAACAGCCTCTGGTGCTTCGGAGCTCAATTAACCGTTTAATAATTGTAAACAAAGCCGCCAAAGATTGAGAAAAGATACACAGGTTCGTAAGTGCTTGCGTAACTAACGAAATTATCTCTGTGCAGATTTTGGAACGATTTCCTTTAAGATTTCCAGATGTAAATAATATCTGCTGTGCACCCGCTATAATATTCTAAGCGGTCCTAGCAATTTAGCCATTATATTTAGTAGATTGCAGAAGTGCAATAGATATCCCAAGAGAATTATATCAATATTAAAGGCGCAAGACTTCTCAATTCTCCACCATATAATGTAAGGGGCCTAACTAGCCGGCCCCGCACAACACACCCCCAGAGGCAACCCGTCCTCAGGCCAGGCTTGTTAGAGGAGCGTCACTCCCCAGACACGCATTCGTCAATGTTAATATACTGTGTAATCAAAATTAGTTTGTTCTCGTATATAAATTATTACACAATAAAATTCAATTCATGTTAGTTGTAGGTTAGGGTGTAGTGGATATGTGGGCCGTTCCAAGCAACAGCCTGTTGGACCAAGCTCACTAGTCAAGGCCAGGAGCTTGTGGAGAAGAACTCCCAGAGCCCCATCCAGGTACAATCCAGGTTAGGTGTTAGGTTATGTTGGCGATTGTTTGTTTGTATTACATGGGTGAAGCATTTACAAAGACAGAAGTCACGACCTCTCCGTAGGGTGCAGTCGCATCGCCAAAGATCTCCAGTATCAGCTCTTGATACTGGTAATGGCTCCAAAGGGCCACTACTTACGGGCTATTCATGCCCGTGCCACCTTTCGGCTGGCTTAATCTTCTTCAATCAGTTACAGACTTGCAATTCGAGCGGAGGACGTCAGCGAAGCACTGCTGGAGACGTGCATCCGCCAACAGTCTAATAAACAGTTTTCCTTCATAAACAAGACGTTTGGCGGCTGGATTAACGCGTATTTGGTCTTTGTTGATAAGGCCGGGCTGCCAAAGGATATGTGATCAACTGGCCGTGATTCATACGTCAGACTACGAGCAGTGGCGTCTAACAGACTGGTTACCTGGAGCATACCTGGAGAGTTTCGCGAGTTCTTCTACCCCTTGACCCCGGCCTGGGGGGCCCAGGTTCGACTTGGGATAACTTGGTCCAACAGTCTTGGTTATCTTGAGATGATGAGATGAGATGATTTCGGGGCTTTTTAGTGTCCCGCGGCCCGGTCCTCGACCAGGCCTCCACCCCCAGGAAGCAGCCCGTGACAACTGACTAACACCCAGGTACCTATTTTACTGCTAGGTAACAGGGGCATAGGGTGAAAGAAACTCTGCCCATTGTTTCTCGCCGGCGCCTAGGATCGAACCCAGGACCACAGGATCACAAGTCCTGCGTGCTGTCCGCTCGGCCGACCGGCTCCAAGGGAGCCGGTCGGAGCGGCCCGCAGGCCCACATAGCCACTACAGCCTGGTTGGTTTAGAACTTCTTGCAAGAACCTGTCCAAGTGCCTCTTGAAGACTTCCACCTTTATTCCGCCAATGTTTCTAATGCTTGCTGGGAGGGTGTTGAACAGCTGTGGACCCCTGATGTTCAGTATTCTCTGTGCCTATGGCACCTCTACTCCTCACTGGTTCTATTCTATATTCCTTCTGTATCTTTCGCTCCAGTTTGTTATTCTATTGTGCAAATTTGGGACCTGGCCCTCCAGTATCTACCATGAATATATTATTTGATACATTTCTCGTCTCCTTTCCAGAGAGTACATTTTGAGAGCTTTGAGACCGTCCCAATCATTTAGGTGCTTTATCGTGTCTATGTATGCCGTATACGTTCTGTATTCACCTAATTCAGAGATTTCTCCTGCTCCGAAAGGGAAAGCGAGTACTGAGCAATACTCAAGATGCGACATAGTCTGGTTGACCAGACAACCAACCAGAAAGCCTGATCAGAGACCGGGCCGTGAGGACACTGATCCTCTGAACCACCTCGAGGTAAACCAATCAACATTAGCCAACGTCATTACAGGTGAGGACCAATCACTACGCTTCATGCTTCAATGTTCCGTAAACACAAGGGTGGTGGTGGTGGGCCAGACGACCCAGTTTACTGCTCGGAGACTGGACATTGCCTCAGTGGCCAACTCAGGAAATGACCCAAAAATAACACACTAAGGCCATGTAGCAACACGCCCAAATACACCATGACTTCAGTGCTTCAGGAAACTTGCGTAATTATACAGTTTCACTTCCCAAAGTACCATCCTTTCTCTGAGGATTTGTACACATTTGTGTCCTTCAGAATCCGTCCACTTTGTCTACTCTTGAATAAGTGTGAAAGTAGTGTACTTCAATTTCTATATAAACTAGGACACTAACAACTAGTGTCCTAGTATTCCACTGCCCCCTAGGATACTAGGGGGCAACAAGACTCTAGTATTCAGGTAGGTGAATCCAATTGTCAACACAAATTGGAAAATTTCAACTTGAGGTTGAAATCTTTACTACAACTCCATGACTATAATCCTGCTAATATCTAATCTATCCCCCGTGGTTCATCAGGCGACCTGGTTAAATTGAGTACCACCTAGAGTCATACACAGTGGTCCCCTATGATAGTCAGCCACTCCAGCCTGTCTGTGTGTTATAGGCTAGTTGCTTGCCTGCCTGCCTCTCCCCACAAACGTCACCATAAGCCACAAAGCGTGGTGTCAACAAAGCGTGGTGTCAACAAAGCGTGGTGTCAACAAAGCGTGGTGTCAAACACACCGCCCACAATCACCTCTCTTCACTGGATGTCACCCACGCCTCGCTCCGCACCTGGGTTTTAATTACCTGCTCGCGGATGACGCTTTTATTGTTTGCGTCACCCCAGCTGCCGAGGAGGGGGGGAGGGAGAGGGGAGGAGGGGGAGAGGATAGGTCGAGGAGGAAGGTGGGAGGGGGAAGAGACGCCACGGGAATCCCCCACACCAATGGCTACCACACCTATGTGCTGATAGCCTTGCTTGTGCTTCCAGTCAAGTGGTTTTTGTTTGGAATATGTTTTTGTATGCGCTCGCTGAGTAGTTGTGCATGAAGGGTCAAGCAACAGCTCCTGAGCTCCAGCTTCTCGGTTGTTAGTTATCAAATCCAATAGCATCTGACTTGTAGACTTCATCTCGCCTGCTGATCCAAACTAAGCAACGTGTTAGCCTCAACTATCTCCCCCCCCCCCCTTTACCTTACCTTGGCCATACCTTGGTAAGAGATCAAGTTCTGAGAGTCGTGCTACTCCCGGCCCGGCCCGGCCCGGGCCTCTTAGGTCAGTTGTATCACAGTGTGCTTCCATCCATCCCCAGGTCACATTCCAGTAACCAGTTATTAAAAATAGCTTCATTCTGTCGTGACCACGAGAGACGCCCCGCTCCTGTGCCAGGTAAGTTACGGGCTCACCATAGTCCGTGCTACTTGGAACTTATTCCGAGAAGCTGAATCTATAACAACAACAACATATCGTGACCGTGTATACCTTTTGGCGCCTGACAGCTGGGTGGACAGCGCTTCGGATTCGTAGTCCTGAGGTTCCGGGTTCGATCCCCGGTGGAGGCGGAGACAAAGGGGCAAAATTTTTCTTTCACCCTGATACCCCCGTTACCTAGCAGTAAGTAGATACCTGGGAGTTACAGCTGCTACGGGCTGCTTCCTGGGGGGTGTAACAAAAAGAAGGCCTGGTCGAGGACCGGGCCGCGGGGACGCTAAGCCCCGAAATGATCTCAAGATAACCTCAAGATAATCCTGCATGCAACGCCCACCCCCCCCCCTCCAAGAGAGCACTATCCAGCGTCTCTCCCCACCCCGTCAACACTCCACAAACCAC
>NC_091159.1:21356343-21383843 GCF_040958095.1 Procambarus clarkii
CCCCGTAGGTGAGCGAGTGTTCCATCCCCGTAGGTGAGCGAGTGTTCCATCCCCGTAGGTAGCAAGTGCTCCATCCCTGGAGGGTAGCAAGTGTTCCATCCCCGTAGGGTAGCAAGTGTTCCATCCCTGTAGGGTAGCAAGTGTTCCATCCCTGTAGGGTAGCAAGTGTTCCATCCCCGTAGGGTAGCAAGTGTTCCATCCCCGTAGGGTAGCAAGTGTTCCATCCCCGTAGGGTAGCGAGTGTTCCATCCCCGTAGGTGAGCGAGTGTTCCATCCCCGTAGGTGAGCGAGTGTTCCATCCCCGTAGGGTAGCAAGTGCTCCATCCCCGTAGGTGAGCGAGTGTTCCATCCCCGTAGGATAGCAAGTGTTCCATCCCTGGAGGGTAGCAAGTGTTCCATCCCTGTAGGGTAGCAAGTGTTCCATCCCCGTAGGATAGCAAGTGTTCCATCCCTGGAGGGTAGCAAGTGTTCCATCCCTGTAGGGTAGCAAGTGTTCCATCCCCGTAGGATAGCAAGTGTTCCATCCCTGTAGGGTAGCAAGTGTTCCATCCCTGTAGGGTAGCAAGTGTTCCATCCCTGTAGGGTAGCAAGTGTTCCATCCCTGTAGGGTAGCAAGTGTTCCATCCCTGTAGGGTAGCAAGTGTTCCATCCCCGTAGGATAGCAAGTGTTCCATCCCTGGAGGGTAGCAAGTGTTCCATCCCCGTAGGATAGCAAGTGTTCCATCCCTGGAGGGTAGCAAGTGTTCCATCCCCGTAGGATAGCAAGTGTTCCATCCCTGGAGGGTAGCAAGTGTTCCATCCCCGTAGGGTAGCAAGTGTTCCATCCCTGGAGGGTAGCAAGTGTTCCATCCCCGTAGGATAGCAAGTGTTCCATCCCTGGAGGGTAGCAAGTGTTCCATCCCCGTAGGATAGCAAGTGTTCCATCCCTGGAGGGTAGCAAGTGTTCCATCCCCGTAGGATAGCAAGTGTTCCATCCCTGGAGGGTAGCAAGTGTTCCATCCCCGTAGGATAGCAAGTGTTCCATCCCTGGAGGGTAGCAAGTGTTCCATCCCCGTAGGGTAGCAAGTGTTCCATCCCTGGAGGGTAGCAAGTGTTCCATCCCTGTAGGGTAGCAAGTGTTCCATCCCTGTAGGGTAGCAAGTGTTCCATCCCCGTAGGATAGCAAGTGTTCCATCCCCGTAGGATAGCAAGTGTTCCATCCCTGGAGGGTAGCAAGTGTTCCATCCCTGTATAGTAGCAAGTGTTCCATCCCCGTAGGATAGCAAGTGTTCCATCCCTGGAGGGTAGCAAGTGTTCCATCCCTGTAGGGTAGCAAGTGTTCCATCCCCGTAGGATAGCAAGTGTTCCATCCCTGTAGGGTAGCAAGTGTTCCATCCCTGTAGGGAAGCAAGTGTTCCATCCCTGTAGGGTAGCGAGTGTTCCATCCCTGTAGGGTAGCAAGTGTTCCATCCCCGTAGGGTAGCAAGTGTTCCATCCCCGTAGGATAGCAAGTGTTCCATCCCTGTAGGGTAGCAAGTGTTCCATCCCCGTAGGGTAGCAAGTGTTCCATCCCCGTAGGGTAGCAAGTGTTCCATCCCCGTAGGGTAGCAAGTGTTCCATCCCCGTAGGGTAGCAAGTGTTCCATTCCCGTAGGGTAGCAAGTGTTCCATCCCCGTAGGGTAGCAAGTGTTCCATCCCCGTAGGGTAGCAAGTGTTCCATTCCCGTAGGGTAGCAAGTGTTCCATCCCCGTAGGGTAGCAAGTGTTCCATCCCCGTAGGGTAGCAAGTGTTCCATCCCCGTAGGGTAGCAAGTGTTCCATCCCCGTAGGGTAGCAAGTGTTCCATCCCCGTAGGGTAGCGAGTGTTCCATCCCCGTAGGGTAGCAAGTGTTCCATCCCCGTAGGGTAGCAAGTGTTCCATCCCCGTAGGGTAGCAAGTGTTCCATCCCCGTAGGGTAGCAAGTGTTCCATCCCCGTAGGGTAGCAAGTGTTCCATCCCCGTAGGATAGCGAGTGTTCCATCCCCGTAGGATAGCAAGTGTTCCATCCCCGTAGGTGGGCAAGTGTTCCATCCCCGTAGGTGGGCAAGTGTTCCATCCCCGTAGGATAGCAAGTGTTCCATCCCCGTAGGTGGGCAAGTGTTCCATCCCCGTAGGTGGGCAAGTGTTCCATCCCCGTAGGTGGGCGAGTGTTCCAAACAAACGTCTTCAAGCAAAGAATCAACAAAGAAAATAAACGCAAAACCACATGTTTTTTGTGTATTGTAAATCTGGTGATGAAATATCTTGGTGTTCCTGCGCCCACTTGCAGGCGGAGGCGCCTCGCTATCCTGCGCCCACTTGCAGGCGGAGGCGCCTCGCTATCCCCAATGTTGCCGATTATATGTATTCAATATATATATTGTGGAGTCAATATTCTCGGCGAAATTGCGATGACAACTTACGGCTTTGTCATAGAGCTTTCAGTCGGCCAACTCATCTATACCGACTCCAGTTTTTGAGGGAACTGGAGGACCATTCTGGGGACCATTCAGACTTGTTCGTATTTGTGTTCCTCACGTGTGCCCCAAAGAATGAGGTGATTTGATAAAATACTTTGCCCAAGATTGTGGCCTCGTAGCCAGGTGGATAGCGCGCAGGACTTGTAATTCTGTGGCGCGGGTTCGATTCCCGCACGAGGCAGAAACAAATGGGCAAAGTTTCTTTCGCCCTGAATGCCCCTGTTACCTAGCAGTAAATAGGTACCTGGGAGTTAGTCAGCTGTCACGGGCTGCTTCCTGGGGGTGGAGGCCTGGTCGAGGACCGGGCCGCGGGGACACTAAAGCCCCGAAATCATCTCAAGATAACCTCAAGATAGAAGATTACCATCAGAGCGCCGTCGGGATGATGGGGTAAATAGCTTCGGCTACCATCATCTTTTGAACGGTCGTGATGGTCGAGTGGTGAAGGTGTCCTGTACACCAGTTGCAGAGTGCTCCTGGCAATATGGGGTCGAGTCACTTCTGGGGTGTGAGTTTTCGGTTGCACATCGGCCTGGGGACCATTCAGGCTTGTTCGCATATATATATATATATATATATATATATATATATATATATATATATATATATATATATATATATATATATATATATATATATATATATATATGTGTGTGTGTGTGTGTGTGTGTGTGTGTGTGTGACAGTATGCACACACACACATACAATCTGACAATTTAATTTTAGTGTGAAATTCAATGTTATTTGTTGAAGGTGAAGGTGGTGGAGGCGGAATCTCAGCTTCCCTCGTACAGTGAGTGACGTTATTGTGTTCCAGCCGTCAGTGACGCCTTCACTGTCACGTCATGCCGGGCTGATGGCTCACTACGCTCGGGCGGGGGTATGTGGGGCGGCCCCTTAGGTCACCCTTCCGCGGCCCCTTAGGTCACCCTTCCGTGTCCCTGGGGTCCCCACCACCCTGGATACTCATACCACGACCCGGGGCCCTCACACCACGCTCCTCACTTCTCGCATTCCCGGGAACGCAGAAGGGAACGCCGGCTCTTTCGCGGGGCGCCGGCGTTCCCACCTCCCTCCTCTCCCCCTCCTGTCACCTGGTCGTCACGCCGGGTGGTTCACGACGTGAATGACCTTGATGATGTGTTGACAGTGTAATTACAACAACCAATCAGACCCCAGGCACCCGGCTCCTCCATCTCGAGCCTTGAGTGCCAATATAATTTGACACTCGTTCGACGATCGCACATTAATTTTTTTTTTGGAGGGGGGATATTGCGCATTTCCCCAAATCCCAAAATGCATTTGGGAATCTTCAGAAAAGTCAATAGTTCCCAATTTCATGCACATAGCTGGATAATTGATGTTATTAAGGAATTACTCTCACAAAGAGATGGAATATTTTGACAAGGAATTTGAGTCCCGCTGAAGTGCGTGTTAAGTGAGGTGTGTGCTGAGCGGCAGTCTGAGCCAGACCTGGCCCTCAGTCGCCCTGTAGTGGAGACCCATGGCTCTAATAAAGCTTCAAATCAATAAAATACAAATTTGACTCTAGACACTCTCGCGCTAATTATAACAACATACAAATAAAAATGAATACTTCAGATTAATGAGCATCAAGATATGACCAAAAGAGCTGAAAAGCTGCAACATTAACCTATGAGAACTTTTGTAATATAAGGTGTTTGTCCGGTGAGTGATGGGACCAGACGAGGTGATTTACTAGTTACTGAGTCATTACCGTAATGGTCGCTCTCTAAACTCTCTCTCACCAACCTAAACAACTATCAATCTCAACACTTAAATTTTGAAAGTGAAACTAACATATTTTAGACCTAACCCAACGAAGAAATATGTAATTCTTTCATTATATCTGACATACTAAATGACATCCAAACAATCTATTGTAAATTCGGTTATGGATATTAATATTTTGAACTGCATCACTTATGAATTAATTCCTGTTGTGTGGGGCAGTAAACAATATAGTTATATTAAAAAAATATGATGAAATAGGCTGTTAGCCTTCTAAAAGGTATGATTAGTTAAATCTACAATCTAGGTCGAGGACCGGGCCGCGGGGACGCTAAGCCCCGAAACCATCTCAATCTAGGCCTACTGGCTGATATATGATCGTGTGTTGTGTGTAACAGTGAATATGAGCAACATCCTCACCGCCATAATACTTAACCGAATTATTATATGTAATAATAATAACTGTCAAAAATGCCTGCTAGATAACATTGCACATCACTGCTCCGTTGAGATCAATCAGCCACCCCATCCCACTCACTAAGACAACACCTTGTCCAAGCGTCCGGGTGACCTTGTCCCCCAAGCATCAGGCTGATCTAGCCCACAAGGTCACTCCACGCCCTTGGTAAACAATAAACAATTATCAGCATTGATTGTTTCAGACGTTAACAATTTACTGTAGAGTAAAATGTCACATAACTCGTTAACCTGATGATTATAGCTCACTGAAATAGTTATTACCGAGTGATCGCGGTCTGTTAGAGACCAATCGTAATATTTTATACATTTTAGATTTGGATTTGGCCTTGGTTCGTATCCTGGCCGGGGAGGATTGACTAGGCACCAATCCTTAAATGTAGCCTCTGTTCACCCAGCAGTGAAGGGGTACCTGGTTGTTAAACGATTTGGCGGGTTGTATTCCAGGGAATATTAGGAATAAGGACCTGTCCGAAACACTATGCGTGCTGGTGGCTGTACAAGAATGTAAGAACTCTTGTATATATATACATAAAATAAAAATAAAATAAAATAAATCACTTTAGTGGCAAAATAAAGCCAATAAGGAACTGGAATGTCTGACAGATCCCGTGAATAAATATTGAAGAGTCGTGAGGGTTAGGTTACCATCTCGTTACTGTGTGGACAAAGCCATTGAGAGGAAATGTGAGAGCAAGTCCACGATGCTCTTTTGTTACAGTTGATCAAGCATGAAGATTCTCATCGCTGTGTATACATTCATTTATGGTGATGCGAGAAGATAATATTATTAGCCCTGTTCTGCCTCCCACTAGACTCTTGTTAGCTACAGCCTGGCCACGGAGGACTTACTGGGGCTCTGGTTCACGCATAATCACCGCATCATCCCAGGCAACTGTTAGCACGTCTCCAGAATCACATTCTCGTGTTGTACAAACTTTTAATTGCTCTAACCAAGCGACAAGTTGTAGTACCGAATCACTAATGTGTCAAGTTAACAAACTCCTGTCTGAAACAGTGATCATTTCTCACCCTTTCACATCCAAGGAATAAACTAGTTCCCTGGTAAGTAGTGAGGAAACTAGTAGGATCCACCCTAGACCGTAGACCTCATCCAGTCAGTGTAGATGGCCCTTAAATGGTCGGGTTCTCCATTACGTCATTCATATGGAACAAAATGTCTTCTTTTGTTCATGTGTAACTGTTAAGTTTGAATGAACTTATGTTTAGTTCAGCCCATTATACATGCTTCAACCCTTGTAGGTGAATGGTGAATAATGGGAGTAAATGGTTAATGGGCGAGAATGGTCGTTCATAATCTTGACTTCTTCGGCTGTCCTCCAGCATGATGTAAGAAGCAGAGCTGCGTCTGGGTTGCCATGGTGGGAGTTTGGATATTGCTTTAAGATGCAATCAGAAAATAGAAGAGATCCACAGATGCGGCTCCTGTACCCCTCCCATGGTGGTGTAGGCTCCTGTACCCCTCCCATGGTGGTGTAGGCTCCTGTACCCCTCCCATGGTGGTGTAGGCTCCTGTACCCCTCCCATGGTGGTGTAGGCTCCTGTACCCCTCCCATGGTGGTGTAGGCTCCTGTACCCCTCCCATGGTGGTGTAGGCTCCTGTACCCCTCCCATGGTGGTGTAGGCTCCTGTACCCCTCCCATGGTGGTGTAGGCTCCTGTACCCCTCCCATGGTGGTGTAGGCTCCTGTACCCCTCCCATGGTGGTGTAGGCTCCTGTACCCCTCCCATGGTGGTGTAGGCTCCTGTACCCCTCCCATGGTGGTGTAGGCTCCTGTACCCCTCCCATGGTGGTGTAGGCTCCTGTACCCCTCCCATGGTGGTGTAGGCTCCTGTACCCCTCCCATGGTGGTGTAGGCTCCTGTACCTCTCCCATGGTGGTGTAGGCTCCTGTACCCCTCCCATGGTGGTGTAGGCTCCTGTACCCCTCCCATGGTGGTGTAGGCTCCTGTACCCCTCCCATGATGGTGTAGGCTCCTGTACCCCTCCCATGGAGGTGTAGGCTCCTGTACCCCTCCCATGGTGGTGTAGGCTCCTGTATCCCTCCCATGGTGGTGTAGGCTCCTGTACCCCTCCCATGGTGGTGTAGGCTCCTGTACCCCTCCCATGGTGGTGTAGGCTCCTGTACCCCTCCCATGGTGGTGTAGGCTCCTGTACCCCTCCCATGGTGGTGTAGGCTCCTGTACCCCTCCCATGATGGTGTAGGCTCCTGTACCCCTCCCATGGAGGTGTAGGCTCCTGTACCCCTCCCATGGTGGTGTAGGCTCCTGTATCCCTCCCATGGTGGTGTAGGCTCCTGTACATCTCCCATGGTGGTGTAGGCTCCTGTACCCCTCCCATGGTGGTGTAGGCCACTGTACCCCTCCCATGGTGGTGTAGGCCACTGTACCCCTCCCATGGTGGTGTAGGCCACTGTACCTCTCCCATGGTGGTCTAGGTCACTGTACCCCTCCCATGGTGGTGTAGGCTCCTGTACCCCTCCCATGGTGGTGTAGGCCACTGTACCCCTCCCATGGTGGTGTAGGCCACTGTACCTCTCCCATGGTGGTCTAGGTCACTGTACCCCTCCCATGGTGGTGTAGGCTCCTGTACCCCTCCCATGGTGGTGTAGGCCACTGTACCCCTCCCATGGTGGTGTAGGCCACTGTACCCCTCCCATGGTGGTGTAGGCTCCTGTACCCCTCCCATGGTGGTGTAGGCCACTGTACCCCTCCCATGATGGTGTAGGACACCGTACCTCTTCCATGGTGGTCTAGGTCACTGTACCCCTCCCATGGTGGTGAAGGACACTGTACCTCTCCCATGGTGGTCTAGGTCACTGTACCCCTCCCATGGTGGTCTAGGTCACTGTACCTCTCCCATGGTGGCGTAGACCACTGTACCGCTCCCATGGTGGTGTAGGACACTACCTCTCCCATGGTGGTCTAGGTCACTGTACCCCTCCCATGGTGGTCTAGGCCACTGTACCTCTCCCATGGTGGTCTAGGACACTGTACCTCTCCCATGGTGGTCTAGGTTACTGTACCCCTCCCATGGTGGTCAAGGCCATTGTACCTCTCCCATGGTGGTCTAGGACACTGTACCTCTCCCATGGTGGTCTAGGTCACTGTACCTCTCCCATGGTGGTCTAGGTCACTGTACCTCTCCCATGGTGGTCTAGAACACTGTACCCCTCCCATGGTGGTCTAGAACACTGTACCCCTCCCATGGTGGTCTAGAACACTGTACCCCTCCCATGGTGGTCTAGGTCACTGTACCTCTCCCATGGTGGTCTAGAACACTGTACCCCTCCCATGGTGGTCTAGGTCACTGTACCTCTCCCATGGTGGTCTAGAACACTGTACCCCTCCCATGGTGGTCTAGAACACTGTACCCCTCCCATGGTGGTCTAGAACACTGTACCCCTCCCATGGTGGTCTAGAACACTGTACCCCTCCCATGGTGGTCTAGAACACTGTACCCCTCCCATGGTGGTCTAGGTCACTGTACCTCTCCCATGGTGGTCTAGAACACTGTACCCTTCCCATGGTGGTCTAGAACACTGTACCCCTCCCATGGTGGTCTAGAACACTGTACCCCTCCCATGGTGGTCTAGAACACTGTACCCCTCCCATGGTGGTCTAGAACACTGTACCCCTCCCATGGTGGTCTAGGTCACTGTACCTCTCCCATGGTGGTCTAAAACACTGTACCCCTCCCATGGTGGTCTAGAACACTGTACCCCTCCCATGGTGGTCTAGAACACTGTACCCCTCCCATGGTGTCTATTCACTACCCGTTGCTCTTCACGTTCTTCCCAATAAATCAGTTAATCTTCCCGTGTCGGTGTTCCATATGGTACGAAAACTTTCGTGAACACATTGTTCCCTCTACGGAAAATGTAGACATTTTTCCGTGTGATTCTGATGATAAGATGGACACGCTTGCACGGTGACCCCGGGTAACATGTATCTGAGATTCTATCTTATTTATTAGTGAGTATCAGGTCTGGGATGGATGGGTTGTTGATATGTCGAGTTGAATGTTTACGTGTTGATGCATGCAACGGTGTGTGTGTGTGTGTGTGTGTGTGTGTGTGTGTGTGTGTGTGTGTGTGTGTGTGTGTGTGTGTGGTCAGCTCTCCGTGATTTTGAGGATTGGGTGTCAGCTCCTGGATCTTTCCTGTTAGACTTCGATCGACTTGGAAACAACTTTTCTAATGCCTTGGTTTATGTCTTCCTGCGCTGCTTGTCTACCTTCTTCATTATACTGAGACGTTACAGGAGCATTCCAGCCACGTTACAGTGTAACACAATAAAGGTGTTTTGTATTTAATATATACATACAACGAGAATCAGTCAGAGAAGATATTTGAGGCGCCAGACTGTCGGCCTTTAGTAATTAAAAAGTCACACCTACAGAAGTGTGAATGACCACAAGTTGACCCGGGGTCAGGTCGTGTGAACTGACCTTGCTTCTGCTAAGCCGATAATTGCAGACAGTTGGTGGTGTCTTTCCATCAAACACGCCGCTGTCCAGGCGAGGTAGGTAGAGAGCCTGAGGCTACCTTACAGGTGGATGGGCTTTAGCTCCCAGATTCCCCATAAATACCCATGGAAATGTACATTTGAGGGCAGATCAGCAGAGGAGAACAAACACAGAGAGGCTGGAGGATTGAACAACAGCCGAGACCAGGCTGTCGGCCGGGCGGGTGGACTCTGCCTCTCAACTCCCTCCACCGCCTCTCTATCCAACTTAGGCTCAGACAATTGGTGAGGCTCATCCCAGTTGAACTGTAAGGTGAGAAATTTGAGTGTGTCTCCAACTGGAGGTGGAGTGTGATTTCAGGGGCAGTCAGCCGTGGTGTTCTCAAATTCTTGTGTAATCACTCACATTGTATATTAATCTTGACATAGTGAACATTAAGCTAAATTGCTTGAATTATGATACTTTTCATGTTATATATATAATTGATGAAATTATTCTTTAAATTGTCTTTTAATTCTGTTCCCTAGAACTTGGATTTTCTGATATATTGCAAGCTAGAGTGTAGAGCACTCTAGGTTTATTGACTTAAAGATTCTTGCATGTACAACTACATGATTCCAGTTGATACATGCTAACAACAGCTTTGATAATTTTGTGATACAGACAAGTTTCATTCCTTGTCTTGTATGTACTGAACTAGAATGAATCATGGCAGCTACTTTCTACTTTCTACCTTTTCTACTTCTCTACTAACTTCTACTTTCCTCATTGATCTCATTCTCTTCCTCACTATAACTTTCCCTTTTCCCCTGACCATGTACCTCCTCACATCTCCCTCACCCCTCTCTACCTCCATCACTCTCTACCCTCACCTATTACTTCAATATCCATTCCTTTTTATTTCCGATACGGTACAATACAGCCACGTTACAGGAGCGTTACAGCCACGGTACAGACCTTTCTGGGGTTCATCACAACAGCCAGTACGAGTAAGGCCCGTCGTTAAGCCTACAACCTCCCTATTTCACAACCATCACATAAACTAATCATTATTTAGTTTTTTTTAATTTATTCACACATAATGTTTGTAATAAAATGATTAAACCCAAGTTTTATTTACTTCTAAACCCGTAATTTGATGTCAGGTGACCGCGAGCGTTATCTCCACTAATTGTTTTCAACACAATACCTGTAATTATATACAGTTTATATATAATTTTTAGCAGGGGATCGATCAGTGTAGCTGACACTGTCACCTGAGGCTCTCACTCCTGCTCCTGAGAGAGAGAGAGAGAGAGAGAGAGAGAGAGAGAGAGAGAGAGAGAGAGAGAGAGAGAGAGAGAGAGAGAGAGAGAGAGAGAGAGAGAGAGAGAGAGAGAGAGAATGAATTCCCCTAATTATACGATGCACCTAAGGAAAGAAACTCACCACACGACAGCTGGTGGTGGGGGAACTCCCACCACACGACAGCTGGTGGTGGGGGAACTCCCACCACACGACAGCTGGTGGTGGGGGAACTCCCACCACACGACAGCTGGTGGTGGGGGAACGCACTTCAAAGGTGTCCGTGTATAAAAGTTTCCCTAAAAAGCAAGATAATATTCCCTAACTTTCCCAGTCTGACTGCAAAGTTTCTTCAAAATTAATCTTTAAAAATTTTAATGTTTCTGGTGGTGTTGTGTGGTGATGGTGTGTGGTGGTGTTGTGTAGTGGTGTAGTTATCTTGAGGTTATCTTGAGATGATTTCGAGGCTTTAGCGTCCCGCGGCCCGGTCCTCGACCAGGCCTCCACCCCCAGGAAGCAGCCCGTGACAGCTGACTAACACCCAGGTACCTATTTACTGCTAGGTAACAGGGACATTCAGGGTGAAGGAAACTTTGCCCATTTGTTTCTGCCTCGTGCGGGAATCGAACCCGCGCCACAGAATCACGAGTCCTGCGCGCTATCCACCGGGTGAAGCTGGCTCACCACCACCGTCCTTCGTTTTAAAACAGTCCAACTGTTCAAAGAGAGAATGCAGTGTTCCACCTTCTGAATTACATAGAGGAGAAGGAGGAAGACAAAGAGCAGATGAGACACGGGAAAATAAGACGATATTGGACTCGAAAAAGAAAATACTTGGACGAAAAAGAAATAAAAAGAGTAGAAAATAGTCATTCACCGGAACGAGCAAAGTTCTGTATAACAGTCTCTGACTTACACACACACACACACACACACACACACACACACACACACACACACACACACAGGGAGGAGACAGACTCTCTCACATATCAAAGTTTGACGACAAAGCAAACTAATGAGAACAATCAGGATAAAGGAGAACAGTGATATTTCGCCAGTATGAACGCGACACATTTCAGAGCGGGTCTATCAAGTGGCCACTAGACTGCAACCTTGATAAATGCAAAGTTATGAGGCCAGGAGAGAGAAAAGACACAAGACAAGACAATTTCCTTCACCAGAAAAGGGGAAACACACGAGTGAAAATAATCAAGCGAACTCAAGTTCCAAATGCAGACGATGAGTCACAACAACGAGGCTGAATATATGATGACCAAATAACACACCAGAAGATGATGAGACGACGACGTTTCGGTCCGTCCTGGACCGTTATCAAGTCGTGTGTGACGAACGGTCCAGGACGGACCGAAACGTCGTCGTTTCATCATCTTCTGGTGTGTGGTCTGGTTATCATATCAAGTTCCAAGTTCTTTTTAGCGTGTAGACGAACTGGGCAGTGGGCAGGAACTTGAACAAGGGAACCGGGTGAGTGTACGTACGCAAATCCACTCTTCAGTACGCAGCCATTCCTATTTTTCCCTACCACAGACGTGGCCAGACATTTACAATGCTAACCAACAAATATACATTTTCTTCTGTCCTCCATGGACAGCGTTAGAGATCTGTTAAGCATATAGTTCAGTGAATTAATGAACAATCGACCACAGGTTATTGTAGGGCTTTTAAAATAATAATCTCACCTACATACAGAATTACATAGATACACCGATTTACGTCGTCCCAACATAAACAGTGTTCAAGGTGGTTTTTTACATAATGTCATTACAGAAACTAGTGTGTTATTAAGCACTTAACCACTGAAGGCGATTAAGATGCTTTTACCATCTCAGGTTGTAGTTATATCACATTCATTGCATAACTGATGCATTACATAGTCAATCATGAGTTCAAGTCCAATATATTCTCAAGTGTTCCAGTATTCATAAATTATTTACAGGGCAATTGACCTTACATGAAAAATAAATAAAATAAAGAACATTAAAAAATAAAGCAAAATAGTTCCTCGTTTAGCTAAGTGTTTTGGGCAGTGAGGAAAGACTGAAGTGAGGGGTCCTGAGCAGTGAGGAAAGACTGAAGTGAGGGGTCCTGAGCAGTGAGGAAAGACTGAAGTGAGGGGTCCTGAGAAGTGAGGAAAAACTTTAAACTGCGTGTAAAGACTTCCGGACGTCAACGTGTTTAAGGACTAGCAGACTCCTACACGTTTAGTTTCAGCCACTAGACGTGCGGAAACGTCTAGTTGACGTATCTAAAACGTTTTTCATGCAGAAGACAAAGTTTTTCTTGCAGGATTCACTTGGACTGGTCGGTTGAGCTACGACCTGGTCTCTTGCAAGACAGCCTTCGATTCCCGATGGCCCAGGTGGTTGGGAACCTTTCCTTTCAGTCCGTCCTGGACCCTTACGTGACAACGTTTCGGTCCGTCCTGGACCCTTATGTGACAACGTTTCAGTCCGTCCTGGACCCTTACGTGACAACGTTTCGGTCCGTCCTGGACCCTTATGTGACAACGTTTCGGTCCGCTCCGAACCCGTTATCAAGCCTTGACTTGATAACGTTACTTCATTACTTGAAGTAATGAGTTTCTATCCTTCCTGGATAGAAACTCATTACTTTTAATTTCTTGTCATAATTGTGGATTGTGATGAAGACAGAGTGTAGTGTAAATGTCAAGCATATTCGGTTGGCTCAGTGACCTGCTCTAGACTACTTAGAGTCTAAGATACTTTAAGAGTCTTATGCTCTAAGTCTTATGTGAGTATATGATCTAGGAAAGGCATTACCTTCAGAAGGCTTTTGGGCTTTAAATTGGTCCTTAAATTAAACGAGCGGTGACTTGTCTGTGAAGTTTCTCCAGCCATGATTGGTCCTTACATTGCTACGAGGTGATTAATGCGTTCACTGATCCAAGAGCTTTCACAGCTGAGATTATTCTGTGAAGTTCGCGATCAGTGATTGATCTAGAACCTCTTGGAAGGTAATTGGTTTTCTCCAGTGTTTGGAACGGAATCTGAGACAGAAATAGTAAAAACAAAAACAGATGACTGCCGAAGCGCGCAGTGCGCTGGGTCTCTAGGAACCGGATGTCTAGTGCATGAACAACGAGGTAGGGGAAGAGGGAAGGGAACTATTAGAAGAAAGCGCCAAGCCAATACGACTATCCAAGTGGCTTACCCAATGGGAAGGGGTCAGGATAAGGATTTGGGAAGGGACGGGGGGAAGGAACGGTGCCCAACCACGTAGACGGTCGGGGATTGAACGCCGACCTGCATGAAGCGAGACCGTCGCTCTACCGTCCAGCCCAAGCGGTTAGGAAGCGGAAAATGGAGTAACTCTTGATAGTGCCCAAAAGGGTAAGTGTTAATAAAAAAAAAATATATAACTAGACGCCCTCAGCAACCTGGGAAAATTACATTACCATGATTTTTCCCTAAAAAATGTAAGTAAAAGAGTCTGAATGGTCAACATTATTTAAAACACTCTTGGGGGGGGGGGATATGTAAAACCAAAAGAAATTTGCTTACAAACAACGGAGAAAACAGGTAAAGCTTTTTACTTAAACAAAGAGACTGAGACCTACATAAGCTGCTCCTCACATGAATCAATGTGTGCAGCACAAGCCTGCATGCTTCCAAATGCTTCAAGAACGCCAAGGAAATTAAGACATATTAATATGCTTTTAATGACACTTCAAAAATATTGCGCCAGATGATGAAAACTTTTTGTATTAAAATTATATTTGGTCGCATTCAATAATTGGAGAAAAATCTTTACAGCGGTACAGTAAGATTTGAACTGTTCTCTGTACCCAGATGGTTGAGCTGGAACCTTGTTGTACCCAGATATATATATATATATATATATATATATATATATATATATATATATATATATATATATATATATATATATATATATCACATTGACAGTGGCTTGACGAAAAATGCAGACTGACCCCTCACTCATCTGGTGCCTTCGGGAGGTGGAGATGTTTGAGATATATATCTCGAACTATCTACTTCTTTTGTAAGGTCTGATGGCATAGTGGGTTAAAGCATACTAGTTATGCCAGCTACTGGAAGGTAGTTGTGCTTTCTGGGTTCGAGTCCCACTGGTGGGTGTTGTCCAAAGATTGTTAATCTTCACTTGTGGTTTATGCAAGTATAGGCTTATAAGCTGGACACGAGTTCTCTCACATTGACAGTGGCTTGACGAAAAATGCAGACTGACCCCTCACTCATCTGGTGCCTTCGGGAGGTGGAGATGTTTGAGATATATATCTCGAACTATCTACTTCTTTTGTAAGGTCTGATGGCGTAGTGGGTTAAAGCATACTAGTTATGCCAGCTACTGGAAGGTAGTTGTGCTTTCTGGGTTCGAGTCCCACTGGTGGGTGTTGTCCAAAGATTGTTAATCTTCACTTGTGGTTTATGCAAGTATAGGCTTATAAGCTGGACACGAGTTCTCTCACATTGACAGTGGCTTGACGAAAAATGCAGACTGACCCCTCACTCATCTGGTGCCTTCGGGAGGTGGAGATGTTTGAGATATATATCTCGAACTATCTACTTCTTTTGTAAGGTCTGATGGCGTAGTGGGTTTAAGCATACTAGTTATGCCAGCTACTGGAAGGTAGTTGTGCTTTCTGGGTTCGAGTCCCACTGGTGGGTGTTGTCCAAAGATTGTTAATCTTCACTTGTGGTTTATGCAAGTATAGGCTTATAAGCTGGACACGAGTTCTCTCACATTGACAGTGGCTTGACGAAAAATGCAGACTGACCCCTCACTCATCTGGTGCCTTCGGGAGGTGGAGATGTTTGAGATATATATCTCGAACTATCTACTTCTTTTGTAAGGTCTGATGGCGTAGTGGGTTAAAGCATACTAGTTATGCCAGCTACTGGAAGGTAGTTGTGCTTTCTGGGTTCGAGTCCCACTGGTGGGTGTTGTCCAAAGATTGTTAATCTTCACTTGTGGTTTATGCAAGTATAGGCTTATAAGCTGGACACGAGTTCTCTCACATTGACAGTGGCTTGACGAAAAATGCAGACTGACCCCTCACTCATCTGGTGCCTTCGGGAGGTGGAGATGTTTGAGATATATATCTCGAACTATCTACTTCTTTTGTAAGGTCTGATGGCGTAGTGGGTTAAAGCATACTAGTTATGCCAGCTACTGGAAGGTAGTTGTGCTTTCTGGGTTCGAGTCCCACTGGTGGGTGTTGTCCAAAGATTGTTAATCTTCACTTGTGGTTTATGCAAGTATAGGCTTATAAGCTGGACACGAGTTCTCTCACATTGACAGTGGCTTGACGAAAAATGCAGACTGACCCCTCACTCATCTGGTGCCTTCGGGAGGTGGAGATGTTTGAGATATATATCTCGAACTATCTACTTCTTTTGTAAGGTCTGATGGCGTAGTGGGTTAAAGCATACTAGTTATGCCAGCTACTGGAAGGTAGTTGTGCTTTCTGGGTTCGAGTCCCACTGGTGGGTGTTGTCCAAAGATTGTTAATCTTCACTTGTGGTTTATGCAAGTATAGGCTTATAAGCTGGACACGAGTTCTCTCACATTGACAGTGGCTTGACGAAAAATGCAGACTGACCCCTCACTCATCTGGTGCCTTCGGGAGGTGGAGATGTTTGAGATATATATCTCGAACTATCTACTTCTTTTGTAAGGTCTGATGGCATAGTGGGTTAAAGCATACTAGTTATGCCAGCTACTGGAAGGTAGTTGTGCTTTCTGGGTTCGAGTCCCACTGGTGGGTGTTGTCCAAAGATTGTTAATCTTCACTTGTGGTTTATGCAAGTATAGGCTTATAAGCTGGACACGAGTTCTCTCACATTGACAGTGGCTTGACGAAAAATGCAGACTGACCCCTCACTCATCTGGTGCCTTCGGGAGGTGGAGATGTTTGAGATATATATCTCGAACTATCTACTTCTTTTGTAAGGTCTGATGGCGTAGTGGGTTAAAGCATACTAGTTATGCCAGCTACTGGAAGGTAGTTGTGCTTTCTGGGTTCGAGTCCCACTGGTGGGTGTTGTCCAAAGATTGTTAATCTTCACTTGTGGTTTATGCAAGTATAGGCTTATAAGCTGGACACGAGTTCTCTCACATTGACAGTGGCTTGACGAAAAATGCAGACTGACCCCTCACTCATCTGGTGCCTTCGGGAGGTGGAGATGTTTGAGATATATATCTCGAACTATCTACTTCTTTTGTAAGGTCTGATGGCGTAGTGGGTTAAAGCATACTAGTTATGCCAGCTACTGGAAGGTAGTTGTGCTTTCTGGGTTCGAGTCCCACTGGTGGGTGTTGTCCAAAGATTGTTAATCTTCACTTGTGGTTTATGCAAGTATAGGCTTATAAGCTGGACACGAGTTCTCTCACATTGACAGTGGCTTGACGAAAAATGCAGACTGACCCCTCACTCATCTGGTGCCTTCGGGAGGTGGAGATGTTTGAGATATATATCTCGAACTATCTACTTCTTTTGTAAGGTCTGATGGCGTAGTGGGTTAAAGCATACTAGTTATGCCAGCTACTGGAAGGTAGTTGTGCTTTCTGGGTTCGAGTCCCACTGGTGGGTGTTGTCCAAAGATTGTTAATCTTCACTTGTGGTTTATGCAAGTATAGGCTTATAAGCTGGACACGAGTTCTCTCACATTGACAGTGGCTTGACGAAAAATGCAGACTGACCCCTCACTCATCTGGTGCCTTCGGGAGGTGGAGATGTTTGAGATATATATCTCGAACTATCTACTTCTTTTGTAAGGTCTGATGGCGTAGTGGGTTAAAGCATACTAGTTATGCCAGCTACTGGAAGGTAGTTGTGCTTTCTGGGTTCGAGTCCCACTGGTGGGTGTTGTCCAAAGATTGTTAATCTTCACTTGTGGTTTATGCAAGTATAGGCTTATATATATATATATATATATATATATATATATATATATATATATATATATACGTAACTTCATGTAGAGAAGAGCAGGCTCAATCTCTCTTGAAAGAGATTATCGTCACAACTCTCCCCCAAAGCCTGCACTTACGGGTGAAGTTACGTCTTCAGGTGGTAGAGTGGTAGGTGGAGCTGTTTCTACCTCATAAACTCTGGAGACGGCGTCTGCTATGATGTTGTCAGAATCTTTGATGTAGAAGATCTCCAGGTTGAAATTCTGCAGATATAAAGCCCATCGTAGAAGCCGTTGATAGTTGAATTGGGCTTGCTGCAGGAAGCGTAGGGGATTGTGGTCCGAGTAGATGGTGATAGACCGAGCACCTTGCAGGTATGATTCAAAGTGCTGCAAGTTCAGGACGATGGAGAGTAGCTCCTTTTCGATCGTGCTGTAATTCTTCTGGTGTGGTTTTATCTTGTAGCTGTAGTAGCTAACAGGTAAAACATCCTCGCCTCGTTGTTGCATCAGGACGCCCCCGATGCCGGTACCACTGGCGTCGACATGGAGGATGAAAGGCTTCGTGATATCTGGCGAGGCGAGAATAGGATTAGAACAGAGCAGGAATTTAAGTTGTTCAAAAGCAATGGTCTGCTGAAAAGTCCAATTATACCGTTGCTTGGGGCTGGTTAAAGTGATCAAAGGTGTCGCCACGGTACTAAAATTCTTCACAAACCTACGGTAGTAGGAGGCAAGACCAAGGAAGCGCAGGAGCTGCTTCCTGGTGGAAGGCTGTGGGTAATGCTGGATGGCTAGGGTATGTATATTTAACGGAGCTATGCTGCCACTCCCTATCTCATGACCAAGATAACGCACTTTACCTTTGGCAAAGGTGGACTTGCCCAAGTTGATGGTGAGGTCGGCTGTCAGGAGCTTGGCAAACAATCGTTGCAGCTGGAGCAGATGTTTGCTCCAGGTGTTGGTTGCCACAACGATGTCATCCAAGTAGGCTTAGGTGTTATCTAAGCCCTGGATGACGCGGTTGACAGCTCGCTGGAAGGTGGCCGGGGCATTACATAGTCCAAATGGAAGGCGTTCGTATCTGTAAAGGCCACAGGGAGTGGTAAAGGCAGATATCTCCTTAGCTCGCTCTGTCAAACATACTTGGTAGTATCCCTTGAGTAGGTCTAACTTTGATAGATACCGAGCATTACCAATGGCGTCAAGGATGTCATCTATTCTAGGTAATGGAAAAGCATCCTTAATAGTTACAAGATTCAATTTCCGGTAATCAGTACACAACCTCACTTTACCTTGCGGTTTCGGCACCAAGATGCAGGGTGAGGCGCAAGGGGACTCACAAGGGGTGGCCAGCCCATGATCCAGGAGGTACTGTACCTCAGCACGCATGACTTCCTTTTTGCTCGGGCTGATTCGGTAGAAAGGTTGACGAATCGGCCGGGTGTCAGGGAGTAGCTGGATGTCGTGCTGAACCACATTACATTCCTGTGGATCATCGCTGAACAACTTCTGATGTTCCTTAAAGATTCTGATGAGAGGAGCACTATTACTGTCCTGCAAATAGGTATGAAGATCATTAAGGATTTCCGAGTTGGAAGGCACTGACTCAGTGTTAGTGCTTTCGGGAGGAGAAGCAGGGAAGGTCTCACTGTGGAGGTATGGACCTTTAAAGGTGGATAATGATACCAACACAGTGGGGAGTACCTTGATACTGCTTCAGGAGGTTGACGTGGCACAACTGGGTCTTCCGCCACCTATCTGGAGTCTCAAGAACGTAGTTGTGATTGTTTCTGCACTCCTTGATGTGGTAAGGTCCTGAAAACTTGTTTTGCAATGGAGAACCTGAGATAGGAAAATATGCCAACACGAAGTCTCCTGGTTTAAATTTCCTTAGTTTGCTGCGTTGGTCAAAATTAGTCTTCATCCTCTCCTGAGCTTTCAATAGATTGTCATTAGCAAATTTACGTACTCTCTCTAGAATGTGTTTTAAGTTTTGAAGAAACTGGGGCACATTCTGAGGGTCACTGAAGGTGGCATTACGTAGAGAGTCTTTGAAAGCTTTGAGAGGAGTACGGCACTTACGTCCGTAGAGCATCTCATAAGGAGATACTCCTAGAGATTCATTGGGGAGACTTCTGAAAATGCACATAATGAGGTCAAGTTGTTTATCCCAGTCCTTTAAGGTTTCATTGCAAAATTTCTTTAGGAGTGCTTTAGTAGTCTGATGACTACGTTCAAGAGAACCCTGTGAAGCAGGATGATAGGGGCTGGACAGTACCTGTGTGATGTTGAACTCCTCCAGTGTCTTCTTGAAGAGCTCACTGGTGAAGTTGGTGCCACAGTCACTTTGAACCTCTCTTGGAAATCCATACTGGGTGAAGATCTTCATTAGTTGTTTCACCACAGTAGCAGCCGTAATGTTCTTTACTGGAACTGCTATGGGGAATCTGGTGGTAGGGCACAAGATAGTTAGTTGCCAGAACTGGTCCGGGGTAAAGGACCAACACAGTCTGTGTTGAGTCCTTTATGAGTCTGTGGAAAGGCTCCGCAGGCACCTGGATCGGAGTCAATGGGGCCTGGGGAATAGAGATGTTAGGTTTACCTGCCATCTGACATGTATGACACTGTTGCACGTAACTTTTGACGTCCTTAACCATACCTGGCCAGTAGTAGTCTTGTCTGATTCCGTGGTAGGTTTTGTTAAAACCATAGTGAGAAAGAGCTCCGTGGGCCAGGTGTAGAATATCGGGCCGTAGGCTAGTGGGAACCACTAGTTGTTCGACATTTGCCCAATCGTCGTCCTCCTTCAGCATACTGGGTCTGTACCTGCGGTAGAGCAACTGATTCTCTAGGAAGAACCCAGAGATACTGTCAGGTTGAGTCTCAGCCTGGAAGAATAATGGTGTTAATGATTGATCTTCCCTCTGTAACTTACGGAACTCCAAACTAGTAAGATTTGGTGGTAGATTCTGAGGGTCTTGAGGGACAGCGGTAGCAGTAGAGTCAGTTGGTTGCGGGCGTGCAGCTTGTGCACGGGTGATCACCAAAACCGGAGGAGAAACTTCATCACTTTCTTGGACCTCTGTTGAAACATACTCAAAGATGGGATTGTCCACTACAGAGTTACACACCTGGGGTTTGTCCATGATGATCAGGTTGGACGGTTGCAAATCTTCTGCCAAGTCGTTGCCCAGGAGAAGTTGCACTCCAGACATGGGAAAAGGCTTCTCCCTGATGGCGACTTGGACTTCACCGGTCACAAAAGGACAATCCAGGTGGACTCTGGCGAGTGGATACGGAGTGGTAGCAGTGAGGTCAGTGATAAGGATGGTTTCCCCGGTGTAGGTGATGTTAGGCACAGCTGATTTCAATATTATGGACTGAAGAGCCGCTGTGTCCCTCAAGATCTTCAATTTGAAACGTCCCTCCGAATCTGTACCGTTGGTAGAGATAGTTCCAAGATACAGGTGTTTGCTGAAGAGAGAAAGATCATTAATAGGAACACCAACATTCATCACAGGCTTACCGGACTTAGGAGGAGTCGGTTTGGGTTTAGTTGTTTCATTGCCTTTGTATTGAGCTTTCCCACATCTATCTATGGTATGTCCATAGAGTTTGCAATACTTACAATACAATTGAGAGCTTGCTTGGTCTGTACCTACTTTATCATAACTATACCAAGACTTCTTACTGGGAGGTGGTGATGGTGTAAGCCGGTGGATGAGGCTGTAGGTGTCGACTGACTTCGCACATTTGATGTAGTCGGTTTCTTCTTTATCTGCTAAATATAAACGGACGGAAGGGGGAACACGTCTCAAGAATTCCTCAACTAGCATGAGATTGACAAGCTCTGAAAATGTAGAGACATGTGCTGCTTCCAGCCATTTCATGAAATATCTTTTCTTGGTATTGGCAAATTCTAGAAAGGTGGTGGTACTTGCCTTTAGATGATCACGAAATTTTCGTCTATAGCTTTTGGTGAGAGAAGGTAGGCGTCCAAAACTGCTTGCTTCAGGGTCTGGTAGTCATTCTCAGATGCTAAGGTACTGAGAGTAACCGCAGCTCTACCTGTGAGATGCACTCTGAGAAGGGTAGACCATTGATCTGCAGGCCAGCTAAGTTTATTAGCTAGGGTCTCAAAAGTGGTGAAAAAGACATCAATCTCTGTCTCAACGAATGGTGGCATTAACTTACTTGCATGGGAGACATTGAAACGTACTGGAAGACTAGGGGTAGCTTGTTGGCGCTGAGTGAGGTGTGTAGTTTCCAACGTGAGTTCTTGTTGACGACATGTTATAGCCACCTCAGCTTGCTTTTTGTCATGCTCGCGTTGTATCTCCAGGTGACGTTGTTTTGCTTCAAGCTGTATTCGCTCACACTCTCTGAATAGGGCCATCTCACGTTCTTGCTCTTCTTTCCTCAGGGTCGCCTCGCATTCCCTTATTTGGAGAGCTTCTTTCCCCAGGGTCGCCTCGCGTTCCCTTATTTGGAGAGCTTCTTTCGCCAGGGCAGCCTCACGTTCTTGTTCTTCTTTCCTGATTGCAGCCTCTCGTTCTTGCTCTTCTTTCCTTAGGGTCGCCTCGCGTTCCCTCATGTGGAGAACTTCTTGCTGTTGCTCCCCTCGAGTTTTGCAAGTTCGAGCTTGAGTTTCATAGTTGCCAGATCATGTTTATCTGCAATAGAATAATGTTCGTGAGTTTCAGAGTCAATCGTCCCTTCATCTAAGAGGTGATCCATTATTAAATTATGCAATTCATTCTTGTTGGCTCCATGGGGAACATCTAGTTGATACTCGTGTGCAAGAGTTTGTAATTCGGTCCTCTTGGCACGACTTAAGGTTCCTATTTCACCTGCTGGATCGTTACGAAAAGCTGGGAGACGAAACATGGTGAAAAATAGCAAATAAATGTACAACGAATACTTGTGATATGGTAAGTGTCAGTAACAGGACAACGTGGCAACTGGTAACTATCCTGTGGAATTTAATATTTAACAATTAATGTTAATTTTAGAATGGTAAATGGTCAATGGTCAATGGTCAAATGGTCAATCAAAAGCGCAGGAAATCTTGTACCCGGTACTCAATGTAAGAGAATAAGGGCAAGAAAATCCTACTAAATAAATGAAACTGATAGTTTCTAAAACAAATGAAACATTTAATTGTTCCAAAAGTGAATAAGGTAGTCCAAGAATGTAGGCATACCTTGCCGAGTCTATAGGACAGAAGCAAGGGTTTTCCCACTAAATGAAATATGATACTTACAGAATTAGCGAACTTTGTGCTCTGTAAAAAGAAAGCTAATTCCCTACCTAAGTAAATATCATCAACTCTGACCGACGTGTAGGGATGCGAGTGTCAACTGGTGACGAGAACTGCTGCTGACGTCCCAACTCAGCAACGTAGTCCGTGCTAGAGGAACTATGGCACTCTTTATCCTCCTTCGGTCGGATTGCAGAAGATAGGGTGTTTTGACCCGAAGACAAACCAAAGTGCCAGGGTACCCAAAATGATGATCTGTCTGAGATTGAGAAATATCCTAGGGACAAAAGGTGGAAAACACGAGTAATAACACGGAGGGAGGGATGACCAATTAAGAGAATGACTGCGGCCTACAGTCACCACGTAATCCAAAGTTATCCAACACTCACCATATGCTACTCTCGGAATGCACAATACACACAGCACTATATAAATATTAAAAGTAATGAAAATATTGAAAAGTAACTGTATCAAAGCCAAGTACGCTTCCCACAAATTGACGTTCTGGTACTAGTACCTGAGTGAAGCTCCGTGGACAGGCCCCCATTAAATGTGACGGGAAAGTGTTGGAGTGTAGATGTTCGGCAGTCCTCCAATGGCAGGTGTCAATGCCAGGTCACACTTACAAAAAAAAAAGATAGACTGCTTGCCTGTTTGCCTGTGGTAAAGTAAGGGAAGACACGCAAAACACAAAGTATGAACAATGAAACTTTAATTAATATAGAAAACAAATTATAAACAAAGACAATCCCTTGGCAATGTACTGTGCAAACGAACAAGTCAAAAACAATATAACATAAATGAATAAAAGGGATAAAGTTACTCTACAATAATATAAAGCTAAAGGTGAAAAATAATCAGGTGCTGAGAATATGGTGCTAGCTGCGAGACATCCACCTGATACAGCATATATCAGTTAGTTGTTCACGGCTTGAGAGCACAAGGATATTCTGACTTCAATGGCTGGATCAAGCCCAGACATCGACTCAGGTAGAGGGCACTGAGGTGCAGTGTGCAGGTGTGCAGTCGGCGAGTCACCAATCAGGAGCAGGCAGGCTGGGAAGAGTAGTTGGCTGGTTGATGACGAGCCGGCGTGGAGGGAGTGGAGTAGGGGGTGAGTCTTGGGTACGTTTTGCCTCCTGGTTAAAACGTTTTGTGCTACTGATAGACGTATCTTGAAGGTAGCACCTTATTCTTGTACAAAATATGTAACTTCATGTAGAGAAGAGCAGGCTCAATCTCTCTTGAAAGAGATTATCGTCACAATATATATATATATATATATATATATATATATATATATATATATATATATATATATATATATATATATATATATGTCGTACCTAGTAGCCAGAACGCACTTCTCAGCCTACTATGCAAGGCCCAATTTGCCTAATAAGCCAAGTTTTCATGAATTAATTGTTTTTCGGCTACCTAACCTACCTAACCTAACCTAACCTAACTTTTTCGGCTACCTAACCTAACCTAACCTATAAAGATAGGTTAGGTTAGGTTAGGTAGGGTTGGTTAGGTTCGGTCATATATCTACGTCAATTTTAACTCCAATAAAAAAAAATTACCTCATACATAATGAAATGGGTAGCTTTATCATTTCATCAGCAAAAAATTAGAGAAAATATATTAATTCATGAAAATTCGGCTTATTAGGCAAATCGGGCCTTGCATAGTAGGCTGAGAAGTGCATTCTGGCTACTAGGTACGACATATATATATATATATATATATATATATATATATATATATATATATATATATATATATATATATATGCAAACAAGCCTGAATGGTCCCCAGGACTATATACAACTGAAAACTCACACCCCAGAAGTGACTCGAACCCATACTGCCAGGAGCAACGCAACTGGTATGTACAGGGACGCCTTAATCCGCTTGACCATCACGACCGGACAAAAGGAAGTGATAGCCGAAGCTATTTGAACCACTTCCCCGCCGGCACTCGGATGGTAATCTTGGGCATAGCATTTTATCAAATCACCTCATTCTTTGGGGCACACGTGAGGAACACAAATGCAAACAAGCCTGAATGGTCCCCAGGACTATATACAACTGAAAACTCCCACCCCAGAAGTGACTCGAACCCATACTGCCAGGAGCAACGCAACTGGTATGTACAGGGACGCCTTAATCCGCTTGACCATCACGACTGGACAAAAGGAAGTGATAGCAAGGAACATAAGGAGTCAGCAGGCCGTTGAGTCGCTTCGCCAGTCTGTACGTGGGTGTGGGTATCTGGCTAATGATCTGGCTTCCATTCAGCTCAGAATGGAAGCAAGTCGACGAAGAACTCTGTAGGGTAAGGCAGGTCCTTGTCAACAACGGCTTCTCCAATGGTTTCGTCGAAGACATCATAAGAAGGAAAGTGAAACGCCATGCAACCTCAGAAGAAACAACTAACACAACACCTATACCCCCTATTAGACTATTTTACAGGAACTTCTTTTCCACAGCTCATAAAACAGAGGAAAGGGTCCTGAAAGATATTGTTAATAGAAACGTTATCCCTACAGACAAAAATCAGAGGATACAACTGACGATTTACTATAAAACCAGAAAAACGGCCAGCCTACTCATGAGAAACTCTCCAGACACAAAGCAGAACGCTTTAAAAGAGACCAACGTCGTCTATGCCTTCAAATGCCCACTTGGGGACTGTAAGCTCCAAAAAACCCAGTATATAGGCAAGACAACAATATCTCTTTCTAGGCGTTTAACGATGCATAAACAACAGGGCTCCATTAAGGAACATATAATCTCTTCCCACAACCAAACCATCGCCAGAGAAATCCTAGTAAACAACACAGAAATCATCGATAGATACAGCGATAGCAGGCGGCTTGACGTTTGCGAGGCGCTACACATTAAGAAGTCAACACCAGCAATCAATAGCCAATTAATGCACAACTATATTCTACCCACCTCAAGACTCCGCTCCAATATAGAAGCATCAAGAAATATGGACCAATAGGCTTTCTACAATCACTTCCATTTCAATACCCATTGTTTCGTGTTCTGTTTTGTGTTGATGAAATTAATACCCTATTAATGCCACCTCTTGTTCTGTCTTGTGTTGATGAAATTAATACCCTATTAATGCCACCTCACCCCATCCACCTCACTCAAATGTAGATATAAACAAAATCGGAGATGTGTAAGTTCTATTCAGTTGTGTATTTGTAAACTAAAGTCTTTGAAAATGTAATAAGTTTTACGAAACGCGCTCGTGTCGCGTCAGACTAGAAATAAAAATGAATTTTGGAGAATTGATTTTTGAATTACCTCCAACAGTGAAAAGAAATGTACGAAAGATTGAGAAAATTCGTGTTAGAATTATTAATCTTACTTTTTTGGCCATATTTAATAATATATATATATATATATATATATATATATACCTGGTTGATACCTGGTTGATGGGGTTCTGGGAGTTCTTCTACTCCCCAAGCCCGGCCCGAGGCCAGGCTCGACTTGTGAGAGTTTGGTCCACCAGGCTGTTGCTTGGAGCGGCCCGCAGGGCCACGTACCCACCACAGCCCGGCTGATCCGGAACTTCTCTTAGAAAACCGTCCAGTTTTCTCTTGAAGATGTCCACGGTTGTTCCGGCAATATTTCTTATGCTCGCTGGGAGGACGTTGAACAACCGCGGACCCCTGATGTTTATACAGTGCTCTCTGATTGTGCCTATGACACCTCTGCTCTTCACAGGTTCAATCTTGCATTTTCTAAATATAATATTTATATATATATATATATATATATATATATATATATATATATATATATATATAAAAATATATTTATATATATATATATATATATATATAAAATATTTATATATATATATATATATATATATATATATATATATATATATATATATATATATATATATATATATACACAGCTTACAAGGTTGTTGTTGTTTTAGATTCAGCTACTCGGAACAAAATTTGCAAGTAGCATGGGCTATGGCGAGCCCACGGTGGACTTACCTGGCACAGAAGCGCGGCTGTAACCTGGCTTATAAGATTGATCGATTGATTGATGAAGATTAAGCCACCCAAGAGGTGGCACGGGCATGAATAGCTCGTAACGGGCTAACAAGGAGAAATCTATATACATTTCTATGTGTGTTGGGACACCTCACTCAACGATTCATCTAACCTCTTTAATCGTAAGGAGCAGCCAAGGATAGGGTGAGCTGACTGTTGCCTGACTCCGCCTTCAAGCTGTATGCCAGATTTGCCATCTTTCTCCTGGGTCAATGGAGGCCCATCAAACAGTTGTATGATCGAAGTCGAATTCATCTGGATGTTGATTACTGGTGTCTGCTCCCTAATTAACACAGCCTCAAGCGTACGAAGCCTCAAACTATCGTCAATGGGTGTAATTATTGTCGTATCTTTCACTGTCTTGGCGATTCAGGATGGTGTTGTGGTGTCGAGAATGACGTTGCTTAATACCTACATCTTGTACAGGAAGTGTAAGACATCTACTCAGTGTATTCGTGGTGTGTCCAATGTAGCATATTGTTGACCAGACCACACACTGGAAGGTGAAGGGACGACGACGTTTCGGTCTGTCCTGGACCATTCACAATCGACTTGAGAATGGTCCAGGACGGACCGAAACGTCGTCGTCCCTTCACCTTCCAGTGTGTGGTCTGGTCAATATACTTCAGCCACGTTATTGTGACTCATCGCCTGCAATGTAGCATATATTTCGGAGTACACAGTCTCCAGAGTTACATTCGTATTGATTGTGTAGATACACTACATCG
>NC_091159.1:21386343-21421343 GCF_040958095.1 Procambarus clarkii
TCGTCTTGACGGCGTCTGCTTCTGGGGTTAATTAGCGAGACTTGGTGAGTTTTCGTGCAATAAGAGAAGTGTTGGAGGGAGCAAAATTAGCATACGATACTCTGTCTTGTGGTGTCGTGGGACATGTCACGTGACGCTGCCGCTTTATCGAGGTATTGGGCCTTGTTGGACACGCCTGTCGAATTGTTAATGTGTCTCCAACTCCCCCTCTCCTCTCGAGTCATAGGTCGGGTTTTGTACGTTATGGTTAAAAAAAAGTTACAAATGCAATCTAATGTGAAAGTAACGGCTCAAAATTATCGAGGTTTTCTATGTATCGGACTGTATGGGTTGGGCGGGTTCGTTTGGTTCGTACTTTTCTAGTACTTGTACTTTAGAAGGTTGGGTTTTTGACGGAGTGGCAAAGGAAGAAAACGGGGAGGTGTAGCGGAGTCCTAATATAGCGACGGGTCACTATGTTGTTCCCATTTTTGGCCGTAAAGTTAACCACAAGCGTCCATGACCTTCTGTTGGGCCAACGACGCGATTACTATGACTTTTCTTAACATATAAATTCGTATTCCATTAATTGCAAATAGAATTGCATATTGCACTTTCTCTCTCTCTCTCTCTCTCTCTCTCTCTCTCTCTCTCTCTCTCTCTCTCTCTCTCTCTCTCTCTCTCTCTCTCTCTCTCTCTCTCTGTGTAAAGCATCATTTAGTCTCGCTCTATAATCCCTTGTCAAAGACTAGACAAGGACCATGTGAGTACGACCCACACACCGGTTAAAGTGTCTCGGAGAGGCTGCGGGATCCGTGTGAGGATCCCGCAGCCTCTCAAAAGCAAAAGAATTTTTTTTTTTTTTGCTCGGGATTGCAAAAGAATTGCAATCCCGAGGATTGCAATTCTTTTGACCATGTCGTGGCGCAATCGACTAAGGCGCGTCTGGGATCATCCCGGACGTAGGTTCGAGCCCCCATCACGGCCCTAGTGGATTTCTTCATTTGATATATCAAGCTATTGTGATTTCTGTGTGTATATCACGAGGTCACCCTTGTCCCCATGCCTTGGTAAAGACCGCTATAGCCAGCACAGTGGGCTTCATGAGACCAGGAGTCATGGCAGGATGTGCAGAATACGCCCGTTGAAAAGCAGAGGTGCAACAGATACTCTGAGAGAGAACTATCAACATCAGAGGCCCGAGACTGTTCAACACGCTTCAACAACACATAAGGGGCATAACTGGCCGACCCCTCACAGTGTTCAAGAGAGAACTGGATAAACACCTCCAAAGGATATCTGATCAACCAGGCAGTGACTCATACGCTAGGCTGCGAGCAGCCGCGTCCAACAGCCTGGTTGACCAGTCCAGCAACGAGGAGGCCTGGTCGACGACCGGGCCGCGGGGTCGCTAAGCCCCGAAATCACCTCAAGGTAACCTCAAGGTATCGTCCTTTAGGAAGACGGTAAAAGCAATTGCATAGCCACACTGGCCAACACCTGTCCTCGACAACAGGTATCTGAAGAACACCTACCTGACTACTAAGTCGTCAGAGAAATGTAAGATTTCAGGGCGGCGTGTTTCCTGTTCCACGTCCTGAGTGTGGTCACCCCCGCAGCGGCCCACACGCCTCAGGAGTCACAAAATACTTTAAAAAGGAATGATTTCTTACGTGAGAGTTATGTAAATCAACTCTACCTTATAAAATATTTAATGAAAACTTGAGGTGGTAAGATATCGCGTTTAGCATTCTCTAATTCTTCATATGTGGTTATTGTGCATACTTGGATCATTGTTTGTCAGCGGGCGCCTGGCGTTGACCGGGGGTCAGCGGGCGCCTGTCGTTGACCAGAGGGTCAGCGGGCTCCTGTCGTTGACCAGAGGGTCAGCAGGAGCCTGTCGTTGACCAGAGGGTGAGCGGGCGCCTGTCGTTGACGAGAGGGTCAGCAGGAGCCTGTCGTTGACCAGAGGGTCAGCGGGCGCCTGTCGTTGACCAGAGGGTCAGCGGGCGCCTGTCGTTGACCAGAGGGTCAGCAGGAGCCTGTCGTTGAACAGAGGGTCAGCGGGCGCCTGTCGTTGACCAGAGGGTCAGCAGGAGCCTGTCGTTGACCAGAGGGTCAGCAGGAGCCTGTCGTTGACCAGAGGGTCAGCGGGCGCCTGTCGTTGACCAGAGGGTCAGCAGGAGCCTGTCGTTGACCAGAGGGTCAGCAGGAGCCTGTCGTTGACCAGAGGGTCAGCGGGCGCCTGTCGTTGACCAGAGGGTCAGCAGGAGCCTGTCGTTGACCAGAGGGTCAGCAGGAGCCTGTCGTTGACCAGAGGGTCAGCGGGCGCCTGTCGTTGACCGGGGGTCAGCGAGCGCCTGTCGTGAACCATCACAAGCGTGGAGGGCCGGGGGCGCCCACTGGGAAACCAACCAACTGGTGATATTAAGCCAACTGGCAAATTGCGGCCCAGTGGAAGGACCATATCCCGAAATTTAAGCGGCTTGCTATCGAGGGACTGGTCGTGTTTCACCCCATTGATCCCATTCTCCCTGGCGAGTCAGAGAGAGAGAGAGAGAGAGAGAGAGAGAGAGAGAGAGAGAGAGAGAGAGAGAGAGAGAGAGAGAGAGAGAGAGAGAGAGAGAGAGAGAGATGCATGGTTCAAGAACAAAGGGGCAGACATTGACCGCCATTCTCCACTGAAGTATTCTTAAGAGACACGGTATCCAGCTAAGAACAAGTGCGTGCACACATGCGCAATGAAGAACACACACGCAAGAACACACACGAACACAAGAACATACAAACATCCTGGGGGTTAAAACACACACACTATTGTCTGGTAATATTGATGTGGTGCTCAGGGCTCAGCAGTACACTCACACGGCTGGATGCTCAATACACAGTCTTCACGTCAGCTGTAATATGACAAATTCTCCTCCTGAGCAGCGAGTGGTGATTGTATTATGCCTGTATGTTGCTGTATCTCTGTATTTTCCTGTAGAGGCAGAGGCGCGATGGGTCTATGGTCCTTATACAATGAAGGGGAATCATTATATTAATGATGTCATCATCGTGTGTAGTTGGATATCATGTTTGGTAAATGATTATCATCTGGGTTCATCATTATCACCACCTGTGTCATCACTATCACCACCTGTGTCATCACTATCACCACCTGTGTCATCACTATCACCACCTGTGTCATCACTATCACCACCTGTGTCATCATTATCACCACCTGTGTCATCACTATCACCACCTGTGTCATCATTATCACCACCTGTGTCATCATTATCACCACCTGTGTCATCACTATCACCACCTGTGTCATCACTATCACCACCTGTGTCATCATTATCACCACCTGTGTCATCACTATCACCACCTGTATCACCGCAAGATACCAAGCCTTCCTCTGGGCGCTCCAACCTCTTCTGGTAATATATTTTGAGTCAAATCTCTATAGTGATCGTAATTACACTTATATTAATAAAATATATTGGCAATTTGTGTTTAGGGAGGCCATCTACATCAACAATTATACAATGTATGCATTTCGAACGGTTCACTGCGTTCGGCCGTCTTGGTTCGTCTATAAAATGTGGGTTGTGGCCTTGAGAGATCGATCCTCTGGCGAACTAGAATGTCTAGCTTTTTCCAGACTGGCGTGGAGGAGTTGGTCTAGCAATATTGTGTAAGATTGTTGGCTCAGCGCCATGATTTTTGGCTTCGAATGCCCCATTAGTATTGTTTTTATATCTTGGTATAATGCAGATAACCATTGCACGGATAAAATATATATTTTAGAACATGTATTCATAGGTAATCGATCAACGTTTATATTGGATAGTTAAGCATTTATAGAGATTTAATTTTGGTTATATCATTAGGTAAATTAAAATACCAATACGTGTTCTAAACCTAAATTTATATTATTATATTGGGGGAAGCAAAGGGGAGGGGAAGGATGAGGGGAAAAGGGGCAATGGGGGAAGAGGGTTGAAATGGGTGAAAGAAGGAGGAAGGCTGCTCCCCCTCTCAATGGGTGGGGTGGGGGGGGGGAAGGGGGGGGGGAGACTGCCAGCGTCTCTATATAACCAACATATCAGTCAAGAGTTAAAATCATATATTTAATAGTTATGCATATCAATCCTCGACTGAAAGAGGTCATGTAAACATTTATAGATGACCCATCAACACTCGCGCCAAACTGACAACGGTAAACATTAGCCTACCAGCCGCGCCTCAGATATGTATATGAGGATATGTCTGTCATACTATATACATGGTATATCCGGTAGACAGAGCCCTAAAGCGTATAAGAGAATTTGTCTATCACTGTAAACACCTGAGACATCGGGCACACAGGACCCCACCTCGCTCCCACCACACACACAAAGAACGTACGTCGTCGTTTAGTAAAGTGTTGGTAAATGCCCGCCATGTTTCTCTCCGTGATGGGGTGGTGGCGCTGTCTTGACCACTCATGGGTCTTTGGCAACAACGTCTCCTTCTGTGGTTAGCCTGGACTGTAGAGCGACGGTCTCGCCTCATGCAGGTCGGCGTTCAATCCCCGACCGTCCAAGTAATTGGGGACCATTCATTCCCCTCCGTCCCATCCCAAATCCTTATCCTGACCCGTTCCAAGTGTTATATAGTCGTAATGGCTTGGCGCTTTGCCCTGATAATTACATCTCTCTCTCTCTCTCTCTCTCTCTCTCTCTCTCTCTCTCTCTCTCTCTCTCTCTCTCTCTCTCTCTCTCTCTCTCTCCCTCCCTGCGACCAAGAGGTGACCTAGTGGGTGTAGGGGTGACCTAAGGGTGACCAAGGGGAGACTAAACATATCCACAATGAAGCATGCCGAGGTATGCCCTCATCACACACCCTCACACTCCCGCCTCACTCATCTCCTCACACACCGTTGCCGTGCTCACTATACACTCACCCTCTAGACTCTGCTGTAAACCGTTCACACTTAACTCTTCTTATTTAACCAACTTTCAACACTTCCAGCTCTCGTTCCTCGTCTAGCTCTCCCACAGCTCCCACAGCTATAGGAGTCTTCCCCCCACAGCTATAGGAGTCTGCCCCCACAGCTATAGGAGTCTACCCCCACAGCTATAGGAGTCTTCCCCCCACAGCTATAGGAGTCTGCCCCCACAGCTATAGGAGTCAGCCCCACAGCTATAGGAGTCTGCCCCCACAGCTATAGGAGTCTTACCCCCACAGCTAAAGGAGTCTTCCCCCACAGCTATAGGAGTCTGCCCCCACAGCTATAGGAGTCTGCCCCCACAGCTATAGGAGTCTTCCCCCACAGCTATAGGAGTCTGCCCCCACAGCTATAGGAGTCTTCCCTCACAGCTATAGGAGTCTACCCCCACAGCTATAGGAGTCTGCCCCCACAGCTATAGGAGTCTACCCCCTCAGCTATAGGAGTCTGCCCCCACAGCTATAGGAGTCTGCCCCACAGCTATAGGAGTCTGCCCCCACAGCTATAGGAGTCTGCCCGCACAGCTACAAGAGTCTGCCCTCACAGTTATAGGAGTCTGCCCCCACAGCTATAGGAGTCTGCCCCCACAGCTATAGGAGTCTGCCCTCACAGCTATAGGAGTCTGCCCCACAGCTATAGGAGTCTACCCCCACAGCTATAGGAGTCTGCCCCCACAGCTATAGGAGTCTGCCCCACAGCTATAGGAGTCTACACCACAGCTATAGGAGACTGCCTCCACAGCTATAGGAGTCTTCCCTCACAGCAATAGGAGTCTACCCCCACAGCTATAGGAGTCTACCCCCACAGCTATAGGAGTCTGCCCCACAGCTATAGGAGTCTGCCCCCCACAGCTATAGGAGTCTTCCCTCACAGCTATAGGAGTCTACCCCCACAGCTATAGGAGTCTTCCCTCACAGCTATAGGAGTCTACCCCCACAGCTATAGGAGTCTGCCCCCACAGCTATAGGAGTCTACCCCCACAGCTATAGGAGTCTGCCCCCACAGCTATAGGAGTCTACCCCCACAGCTATAGGAGTCTGCCCCCACAGCTATAGGAGTCTGTCCCCACAGCTATAGGAGTCTGCCCGCACAGCTATAGGAGTCTGCCCTCACAGTTATAGGAGTCTGCCCCCACAGCTATAGGAGTCTGCCCCCACAGCTATAGGAGTCTGCCCTCACAGCTATAGGCGTCTGCCCCACAGCTATAGGAGTCTACCCCCACAGCTATAGGAGTCTGCCCCCACAGCTATAGGAGTCTGCCCCACAGCTATAGGAGTCTACCCCCCACAACTATAGGAGTCTGTCCCTACAGCTATAGGAGTCTGCCCCCACAGCTAAAGGAGTCTGCCCCCACAGCTATAGGAGTCTACCCCACAGCTATAGGAGACTGCCTCCACAGCTATAGGAGTCTTCCCTCACAGCTATAGGAGTCTACCCCCACAGCTATAGGAGTCTGCCCCACAGCTATAGGAGTCTACCCCCACAGCTATAGGAGTCTGCCCCCACAGCTATAGGAGTCTGTCCCCACAGCTATAGGAGTCTGCCCGCACAGCTATAGGAGTCTGCCCTCACAGTTATAGGAGTCTGCCCCCACAGCTATAGGAGTCTGCCCCCACAGCTATAGGAGTCTGCCCTCACAGCTATAGGCGTCTGCCCCACAGCTATAGGAGTCTACCCCCACAGCTATAGGAGTCTGCCCCCACAGCTATAGGAGTCTGCCCCACAGCTATAGGAGTCTACCCCCCACAACTATAGGAGTCTGTCCCTACAGCTATAGGAGTCTGCCCCCACAGCTAAAGGAGTCTGCCCCCACAGCTATAGGAGTCTACCCCACAGCTATAGGAGACTGCCTCCACAGCTATAGGAGTCTTCCCTCACAGCTATAGGAGTCTACCCCCACAGCTATAGGAGTCTGCCCCACAGCTATAGGAGTCTGCCCCCACAGCTATAGGAGTCTTCCCTCACTGCTATAGGAGTCTACCCCCACAGCTATAGGAGTCTGCCCCCACAGCTATAGGAGTCTGCCCCACAGCTATAGGAGTCTACCCCCCACAACTATAGGAGTCTGTCCCTACAGCTATAGGAGTCTGCCCCCACAGCTAAAGGAGTCTGCCCCCACAGCTATAGGAGTCTACCCCACAGCTATAGGAGACTGCCCCCACAGCTATAGGAGTCTGCCCCCACAGCTATAGGAGTCTGCCCCACAGCTATAGGAGTCTGCCCCACAGCTATAGGAGTCTACCCCACAGCTATAGGAGTCTGCCCCCACAGCTATAGGAGTCTACCCCCACAGCTATAGGAGTCTGCCCCACAGCTATAAGAGTCTACCCTCTACAGCTATAGGAGTCTGCCCCACAGCTATAGGAGTCTGCCCCACAGCTATAGGAGTCTGCCCCACAGCTATAGGAGTCTACCCAACAGCTATAGGAGTCTACCCCACAGCTATAGGAGTCTACCCCACAGCTATAGGAGTCTACCCCACAGCTATAGGAGTCCACCCCAAAGCTATAGGAGTCTTCCCCCACAGCTATAGAAGTCTACCCCCCAGAGCTATAGGAATCTTCCCCCACTGCTATAGGCGTCTGCCCCCACAGCTATAGGAGTCTTCCCCCACAGCTATAGGAGTCTACCCCACAGCTATAGGAGTCTACCCCCACAGCTATAGGAGTCTTCCCTCACAGCTATAGGAGTCTACCCCCACAGCTATAGGAGTCTTCCCCCACAGCTATAGGAGTCTACCCCACAGCTATAGGAGTGTGCCCCCACAGCTATAGGAGTCTGCCCCCACAGCTATAGGAGTCTACCCCCACAGCTATAGGAGTCTGCCCCACAGCTATAGGAGTCTACCCCCACAGCTATAGGAGTCTGCCCCCACAGCTATAGGAGTCTGCCCCCACAGCTATAGGAGTCTGCCCGCACAGCTACAGGAGTCTGCCCTCACAGTTATAGGAGTCTGCCCCCACAGCTATAGGAGTCTGCCCCCACAGCTATAGGAGTCTGCCCTCACAGCTATAGGCGTCTGCCCCACAGCTATAGGAGTCTACCCCCACAGCTATAGGAGTCTGCCCCCACAGCTATAGGAGTCTGCCCCACAGCTATAGGAGTCTACACCACAGCTATAGGAGACTGCCTCCACAGCTATAGGAGTCTTCCCTCACAGCAATAGGAGTCTACCCCCACAGCTATAGGAGTCTACCCCCACAGCTATAGGAGTCTGCCCCACAGCTATAGGAGTCTGCCCCCACAGCTATAGGAGTCTTCCCTCACAGCTATAGGAGTCTACCCCCACAGCTATAGGAGTCTTCCCTCACAGCTATAGGAGTCTACCCCCACAGCTATAGGAGTCTGCCCCCACAGCTATAGGACTCTACCCCCACAGCTAAAGGAGTCTGCCCCCACAGCTATAGGAGTCTACCCCCACAGCTATAGGAGTCTGCCCCCACAGCTATAGGAGTCTGTCCCCACAGCTATAGGAGTCTACCCGCATAGCTATAGGAGTCTGCCCTCACAGTTATAGGAGTCTGCCCCCACAGCTATAGGAGTCTGCCCCCACAGCTATAGGAGTCTGCCCTCACAGCTATAGGCGTCTGCCCCACAGCTATAGGAGTCTACCCCCACAGCTATAGGAGTCTGCCCCCACAGCTATAGGAGTCTGCCCACAGCTATAGGAGTCTACCCCCCACAACTATAGGAGTCTGTCCCTACAGCTATAGGAGTCTGCCCCCACAGCTATAGGAGTCTGCCCCCACAGCTATAGGAGTCTACCCCACAGCTATAGGAGACTGCCTCCACAGCTATAGGAGTCTTCCCTCACAGCTATAGGAGTCTACCCCCACAGCTATAGGAGTCTACCCCCACAGCTATAGGAGTCTGCCCCACAGCTATAGGAGTCTGCCCCCACAGCTATAGGAGTCTTCCCTCACTGCTATAGGAGTCTACCCCCACAGCTATAGGAGTCTGCCCCCACAGCTATAGGAGTCTGCCCCCACAGCTATAGGAGTCTGCCCCCACAGCTATAGGAGTCTGCCCCACAGCTATAGGAGTCTACCCCACAGCTATAGGAGTCTGCCCCCACAGCTATAGGAGTCTGCCCCACAGCTATAGGAGTCTGCCCCACAGCTATAGGAGTCTACCCCACAGCTATAGGAGTCTGCCCCCACAGCTATAGGAGTCTACCCCCACAGCTATAGGAGTCTGCCCCACAGCTATAAGAGTCTACCCTCTACAGCTATAGGAGTCTGCCCCACAGCTATAGGAGTCTGCCCCACAGCTATAGGAGTCTGCCCCACAGCTATAGGAGTCTACCCAACAGCTATAGGAGTCTACCCCACAGCTATAGGAGTCTACCTCACAGCTATAGGAGTCTACCCCACAGCTATAGGAGTCCACCCCAAAGCTATAGGAGTCTTCCCCCACAGCTATAGAAGTCTACCCCCCAGAGCTATAGGAATCTTCCCCCACAGCTATAGGCGTCTGCCCCCACAGCTATAGGAGTCTTCCCCCACAGCTATAGGAGTCTACCCCACAGCTATAGGAGTCTACCCCCACAGCTATAGGAGTCTTCCCTCACAGCTATAGGAGTCTACCCCCACAGCTATAGGAGTCTTCCCCCACAGCTATAGGAGTCTACCCCACAGCTATAGGAGTGTGCCCCCACAGCTATAGGAGTCTGCCCCCACAGCTATAGGAGTCTACCCCCACAGCTATAGGAGTCTGCCCCCACAGCTATAGGAGTTTGCCCCCACAGCTATAGGAGTCTGCCCCCACAGCTATAAGAGTCTGCCCCCACAGCTATAGGAGTCTACCCCCACAGCTATAGGAGTCTACCCCCACAGCTATAGGAGTCTTCCCCTACAGCTATAGGAGTCTGCCCCCACAGCTATAGGAGTCTACCCCACAGCTATAGGAGTCTACCCCACAGCTATAGGAGTCTACCCCACAGCTATAGGAGGCTGCGCCCACAGCTATAGGAGTCTACCCCACAGCTATAGGAGTCTGCCCCCCACAGCTATAGGAGTCTGCCCCCACAGCTATAGGAGTCTGCCCCCACAGCTATAGGAGTCTACCCCACAGCTATAGGAGTCTACCCCACAGCTATAGGAGTCTTCCCTCACAGCTATAGGAGTCTTCCCCCACAGCTATAGGAGTCTACCCCACAGCTATGGGAGTCTTCCCCCACAGCTATAGGAGTCTACCCCACAGCTATAGGAGTCTACCCCACAGCTATAGGAGTCTACCCCACAGCTATAGGATTCTACCCCACAGCTATAGAAGTCTACCCCACAGCTATAGGAGTCTACCCCACAGCTATAGGAGTCTACCCCACAGCTATAGGAGTCTACCCCCCACAGCTATAGGAGTCTGCCCCCACAGCTATAGGAAGCTCTGGGGAGACCAGAACCAGGCCGCAGCACCACGCGGCCAAGACAAATGCTGGATGCCACGCGTAATAGGACCATGGCCCTGGTGGGCTCTTATAGAGGTCACTGGGTCCTTCCTGAGGTGGCTGGGTCCTTCCTGAGGTGGCTGGGTCCTTCCTGAGGTGGCTGGGTCCTTCCTGAGGTCGCTGGGTCCTTCCTGAGGTGGCTGGGTCCTTCCTGAGGTCGCTGGGTCCTTCCTGAGGTCGCTGGGTCCTTCCTGAGGTGGCTGGGTCCTTCCTGAGGTCGCTGGGTCCTTCCTGAGGTCGCTGGGTCCTTCCTGAGGTCGCTGGGTCCTTCCTGAGGTCGCTGGGTCCTTCCTGAGGTCGCTGGGTCCTTCCTGAGGTGGGTGGGTCCTTCCTGAGGTGGCTGGGTCCTTCCTGAGGTGGCTGGGTCCTACCTGAGGTCGCTGGGTCCTTCCTGAGGTCGCTGGGTCCTTCCTGAGGTGGCTGGGTCCTTCCTGAGGTGGCTGGATCTTTCCTGAGGTCGCTGGGTCCTTCCTGAGGTGGCTGGGTCCTTCCTGAGGTAGCTGGGTCCTTCCTGAGGTCGCTGGGTCCTTCCTGAGGTCGCTGGGTCCTTCCTGAGGTCGCTGGGTCCTTCCTGAGGTCGCTGGGTCCTTCCTGAGGTGGCTGGGTCCTTCCTGAGGTCGCTGGGTCCTTCCTGAGGTGGCTGGGTCCTTCCTGAGGTGGCTGGATCCTTCCTGAGGTCGCTGGGTCCTTCCTGAGGTCGCTGGGTCCTTCCTGAGGTCGCTGGGTCCTTCCTAAGGTGGCTGGGTCCTTCCTGAGGTGGCTGGGTCCTTCCTGAGGTGGCTGGGTCCTTCCTGAGGTCATTGGGTCCTTCCTGAGGTCGCTGGGTCCTTCCTGAGGTCGCTGAGTCCTTCCTGAGGTCGCTGGGTCCTTCCTGAGGTCGCTGGGTCCTACCCGAAGTCGCTGGGTCTTTCCTGGGTTCAGCGATTGTGTCCCAAGCCACCTCAGTCGCTTGGGACACAATCTTGGTTAATATCCCAAAGGTCCCAGGGAATAAAATAGCCCAGTTGGAGCGCAATCAGATGAAGTTCCATCACCCGCGAGCCCTCGCTCCGGTGGTATATCGTCTCTCCTTACGGAGCAACGCGAAGCAGCACTCTACGGAACACGTAGCTGTGACGGGGGGCAGAAGGACCAAACCTGACGGAACACCTGGCATAACCTCTTGACTGGACCTGATCTTACGAGCTCAATGAATGGCCTAAGATGTTGGCGACGGATGATGCTTTCAAGTTTATCTCCTCCTCGCCAGGGGGTGGAAAGAAGGGAGTTTTCATCAGGGTTTTATCTGTCCCGTCTACGGTCCTCGGAGCGAGGCTCTTCTGGGACCTTAATTCCATTCTCTTGTTTGATTAGATTGTCGGTTCTACTTGACTAATGAAGAGGAATGAAAATTTATGTCCTCTACAACGCTCGGATTTTACAATATTAGCTGTGGTGCTGCGAGGAAGCTATACACACACGCACACACACACACACACACGCGCGCGCACACACACACACACACACACACACACACACACACACACACACACACACACAGTTTTTGGGGGTGATGTGGTGGAGGCTGACTCCATACACAGTTTCAAATGTAGATATGACAGAGCCCGATAGGCTCAGGAATCTGTACACCTGTTGATTGACGGTTGAGAAGCGGGACCAAAGAGCCAGAGCTCAACCCCCGCAAACACAACTAGGTGAGTACAACTAGGTGAGTACACACACACACACACACACACACACACACACACACACACACACACACACACACACACACACACACACACACACACACACACACACACACACACACAACCACCCAGGGAGAAGGTGGTAATAGTTTTCTGGATGAGAATGCCACAATAAAAGCAACATTTGCGGAAATACTAAAAAAAAATAACTCTGAAGTAATGACTGCAGTGATGGAGGTGGCCATGAAAGCAGCCACCTCGCAGGAGGCGGCACGCTCCACTAGCCAACTGCTGGAAAGGAAAAGATCAGTGGTTGCTGTGAATATTAGGGAACAGGAAGGAACCAATAGGACAGAGTGGAATGACAAGGACAAAGCAGCAGTGAATGAAGTACTAAAGGCACTAGACATGGAAGGGGCCGAGCATAGCATTGAGAAGGTTTTCAGGCTAGGCCGGTACAACAAAGACCGAGACCGAATGATAAAGATAGTGTTTGCAAACGAGAACACAAAGGAGAGGATCCTATCAAGGAAGAGCTCCCTGAAAAACGTGGGAAAATTAAAAAATGTATTCCTCCAGCGAGACATGACAAGGGAGGAGAGAGCCGTGGCGGCAGAAGCAAGGAAGAGGCGCAGGGCGAGAGGGGAAAACCAGGAAGTCACAGCTCCCAACACAACACCCCCAGAGGCGAGGGGGGAACCCACAACCAGCTACCCAGTAACACCAGAAGGGAGGACAACCCCGCCTCCCTGCTCTGCATAGAAAACCCCCCTACCCCAAACCCTCCCTGCCCCCACTCAAAAGTTCAGCCAAATCTCCCTCCCCCCACACCCAATCCCCACCCTTCTACCCCTCCCCTCCTCCCGAGTCCTCCCTCCTCCCCCTTTCCTTCCCGTCCTCCCTCCCCTTTCACCCCATACCCTCCCTGTCCCTCCCCCTTCACTGGATCCCCCGCCCCTCATTCCAGTATCCTCTGAGATCCTGTTACCCACCTCACAGGTCCTCACACCCATGGAACAGCCTCCCCCACCAGCAGAACACTCACCAAGGAAGCGATTTGAGAAGGGACAGAAGAAAGTGAGCCTCAAAGCGATGTACACTAACATAGATGGAATTACAAATAAAGCAAATGAGCTTGGAGAACTGGTACTAGAGGAAAACCCAGACATAATAGCCCTCACAGAAACAAAGATCACGAAAACAATAACAAATGCAGTGTTTCCACAGGACTATTATGTTATGCTTAAAGAGAGGGAAGGAAGAGGTGGGGGTGGTGTAGCTCTGCTGGTAAGAAAAGGCTGGGATTTTGAGGAGATGGATATTCAGGGCTGTGAAGGTAAAAGGTTTCAGTGACTACATAGCAGGTACTGTAACAAATGGAGGGAAAAAAATTATAGTCGCAGTCATATATAATCCACCACCAAATGACAGAAGACCTAGACAGGAATATGATAGAAACAACATGGCCACCATTAACATAATAGAAAGAGCAGCTTCTGTTGCTAGCAGGAATGGATCTGGACTACTAATTATGGGAGACTTCAACCATGGGAAGATAGATTGGAAGAACAGAGACCCGCATGGAGGACCAGAAACATGGAGAGCTAAGCTGCTGGACGTGGCAACAAGAAACTTTCTAAGCCAGCATACCAAAGAGCCAACAAGAATGAGAGGAGAAGATGAACCAGCAATGCTTGATTTGATATTTACCCTAAATGAATGGGATATAAGGGAAGTTAAGATGGAAGCGCCCTTGGGAATGAGTGACCACAGTGTATTGAACTTTGAGTACCTGGTAGAGCTAGGACTTATCTCCCCCCAAAAAGAACTAGGAATCAAAAGGCTGGCATACCGAAAGGGGAATTATGAACAGATGAGAAGTTTCCTAAGTGAAATACCTTGGGACACAGACCTCAGAGACAAGTCTGTACAGGGTATGATGGACTATGTTACCCAAAAGTGTCAGGAGGCAGTAAACAGGTTCATCCCGGCCCAAAGGGAAAAATCCGAGAAGCAACAAAAGAATCCATGGTATAATAGGGCATGTATGGAAGCGAAGAAACTGAACAAGAAGGCGTGGAGGAACTTCCGGAATAACAGAACACCAGAAAGCAGGGAGAGATACCAGAGAACCAGGAATGAGTACCTCAGGGTGAGAAGAGAAGCAGAGAAAATTTTTGAAAATGATATAGCAAACAAAGCCAAGACCGAACCAAAGCTACTCCACAGTCACATCAGAAGGAAAACAACAGTGAAAGAACAGGTATTGAAACTTAGAACAGGCGAGGACAGGTATACAGAGAATGACAGAGAGGTGTGTGAGGAACTCAACAAGAGGTTCCAGGAGGTCTTCACAATAGAACAGGGTGAGGTCACTGTGCTAGGAGAAAGGGAGGTAAACCAGGCGGCCTTGGAGGAGTTCGAAATTACGAGAGAGGAGGTCAAGAGACACCTGCTGGATCTGGATGTTAGAAAGGCGGTTGGTCCAGATGGGATTTCACCATGGGTACTGAAAGAGTGTGCAGAGGCACTTTGCTTGCCACTCTCCATAGTGTATAGTAAATCACTAGAGACGGGAGACCTACCAGAAATATGGAAGACGGCGAATGTGGTCCCAATATACAAAAAGGGCGACAGACAAGAGGCACTGAACTACAGGCCAGTGTCCTTGACTTGTATACCATGCAAGGTGATGGAGAAGATCGTGAGAAAAAACCTGGTAACACATCTGGAGAGAAGGGACTTCGTGACAAATCGCCAACATGGATTCAGGGAGGGTAAATCTTCCCTTACAGGCTTGATAGAATTCTACGATCAGGTGACACAGATTAAGCAAGAAAGAGAGGGCTGGGCGGACTGCATTTTCTTGGATTGTCGGAAAGCCTTTGACACAGTACCGCATAAGAGGCTGGTACATAAGCTGGAGAGACAGGCAGGTGTAGCTGGTAAGGTGCTCCAGTGGATAAGGGAGTATCTAAGCAATAGGAAGCAGAGAGTTACGGTGAGGGGTGAGACCTCCGATTGGCGTGAAGTCACCAGTGGAGTCCCACAGGGCTCTGTACTCGGTCCTATCTTGTTTCTGATATATGTAAATGATCTCCCGGAGGGTATCGATTCATTTCTCTCAATGTTTGCGGACGATGCTAAAATTATGAGAAGGATTAAAACAGAAGAGGACTGTTTGAGGCTTCAAGAAGACCTAGACAAGCTGAAGGAATGGTCGAACAAATGGTTGTTAGAGTTTAACCCAACCAAATGTAATGTAATGAAGATAGGTGTAGGGAGCAGGAGGCCAGATACAAGGTATCATCTGGGAGAGGAAATTCTTCAGGAGTCAGAGAAGGAAAAAGACTTGGGGGTTGATATCACGCCAGACCTGTCTCCTGCAGCACATATCAAGCGGATAACATCAGCGGCATATGCCAGGCTGGCCAACATACGAACGGCATTCAGAAACTTGTGTAAAGAATCATTCAGAACTTTGTATACCACATATGTCAGGCCAATCCTGGAGTATGCAGCCCCAGCATGGAGTCCATATCTAGTCAAGGATAAGACTAAACTGGAAAAGGTTCAAAGGTTTGCCACCAGACTAGTACCCGAGCTGAGAGGTATGAGCTACGAGGAGAGACTACGGGAATTAAACCTCACTTCGCTGGAAGACAGAAGAGTTAGGGGGGACATGATCACCACATTCAAGATTCTGAAGGGGATTGATAGGGTAGATAAAGACAGTCTATTTAACACAAGGGGAACACGCACAAGGGGACACAGGTGGAAACTGAGTGCCCAAATGAGCCACAGAGATATTAGAAAGAACTTTTTTAGTGTCAGAGTGGTTGACAAATGGAATGCATTAGGGGGTGATGTGGTGGAGGCTCACTCCATACACAGTTTCAAGTGTAGATATGACAGAGCCCGATAGGCTCAGGAATCTGTACACCTGTTGATTGACGGTTGAGAGGCGGGACCAAAGAGCCAGAGCTCAACCCCCGCAAACACAACTAGGTGAGTACAACTAGGTGAGTACACACATCATCCCGGCCCAAAAGGAAAAATCCGAGAAGCAACAGAAGAATCCATGGTATAATAGGGCATGTATGGAAGCAAAGAAACTGAACAAAAAGGCGTGGAGGAACTTCCGGAATAACAGAACACCAGAAAGCAGAGAGAGATACCAGAGAACCAGGAATGAGTATGTCAGGGTGAGAAGAGAAGCAGAGAAAAGTTACGAAAATGATATAGCAAACAAAGCCAAGACCGAACCAAAGCTACTCCACAGTCACATCAGAAGGAAAACAACAGTGAAAGAACAGGTAGTGAAACTTAGAACAGGCGAGGACAGGTATACAGAGAATGACAAAGAGGTGTGTGATGAACTCAACAAGAGGTTCCAAGAGGTCTTCACAACAGAACAAGGTGAGGTCACTGTGCTAGGAGAAAGGGAGGTAAACCAGGCGGCCTTGGAAGAGTTTGAAATTACGAGAGAGGAGGTCAAGAGACACCTGCTGGATCTGGATGTTAGAAAGGCTGTTGGTCCAGACGGGATCTCGCCATGGGTACTGAAAGAGTGTGCAGAGGCACTTTGCTTGCCACTCTCCATAGTGTATAGTAGGTCACTGGAGACAGGAGACCTACCAGAAATATGGAAGACGGCAAATGTAGTCCCAATATACAAAAAGGGCGACAGGCAAGAGGCACTGAACTACAGGCCAGTATCCTTGACTTGTATACCATGCAAGGTGATGGAGAAGATCGTGAGAAAAAACCTGGTAGCACATCTGGAGAGAAGGGACTTCGTGACAAATCGACAACATGGGTTCAGGGAGGGTAAATCTTGCCTGACTGGCTTAATAGAATTCTATGACCAGGTGACACAGATTAAGCAAGAAAGAGAGGGCTGGGCGGACTGCATTTTCTTGGATTGTCGGAAAGCCTTTGACACAGTACCGCATAAGAGGCTGGTACATAAGCTGGAGAGACAGGCAGGTGTAGCTGGTAAGGTGCTCCAGTGGATAAGGGAGTACCTAAGCAATAGGAAGCAGAGAGTTACGGTGAGGGGTGAGACCTCTGATTGGCGTGAAGTCACCAGTGGAGTCCCACAGGGCTTTGTACTCGGTCCTATCTTGTTTCTGATATATGTAAATGATCTCCCGGAGGGTATAGATTCATTTCTCTCAATGTTTGCGGATGATGCCAAAATTATGAGAAGGATTAAGACAGAAGAGGACTGTTTGAGGCTTCAAGAAGACCTAGACAAACTGAAGGAATGGTCGAACAAGTTGTTATTAGAGTTCAACCCAACCAAATGTAATGTAATGAAGATAGGTGTAGGGAGCAGGAGGCCAAATACAAGGTATCATCTGGAAGAGGAAATCCTTCAGGAGTCAGAGAAAGAAAAAGACTTGGGAGTTGATATCACGCCAGACCTGTCTCCTGCAGCACATATCAAGAGGATAATATCAGCGGCATATGCCAGGCTGGCCAACATACGAACGGCATTCAGAAATTTGTGTACAGAATCATTCAGAACTTTGTATACCACATATGTCAGGCCAATTCTGGAGTATGCAGCCCCAGCATGGTGTCCATATCTAGTCAAGGATAAGACTAAACTGGAAAAGGTTCAAAGATTTGCCACCAGACTAGTACCTGAGTTGAGAGGTATGAGCTACGAGGAGAAACTGCGGGAATTGAACCTCACTTCGCTGGAAGACAGAAGAGTTAGGGGGGGGCATGATCACTACATTCAAGATTCTGAAGGGAATTGATAGGGTAGATAAAGACAGGCTATTTAACACAAGGGGCACACGCACAAGGGGACACAGGTGGAAACTGAGCGCCCAAATGAGCCACAGAGATATTAGAAAGAACTTTTTTAGTGTCAGAGTGGTTGACAAATGGAATGCATTAGGAAGTGATGTGGTGGAGGCTGACTCCATACACAGTTTCAAGTGTAGATATGATAGAGCCCAATAATAGGCTCAGGAATCTGTACACCTGTTGATTGACGGTTGAGAGGCGGGACCAAAGAGCCAAAGCTCAACCAATGCAAGTACAACTAGGTGAGTACAACCCATGGGTGAGTTCTCACCCATCACCAGGCTGGTAAACCACCACCAGTCACCCATCACCAGGCTGGTAAACCCCCACCAGTCACCCATCACCAGGCTGGTAAACCCCCACCAGTCACCCATCACCAGGCTGGTAAACCCCCACCAGTCACCCATCACCAGGCTGGTAAACCACCACCAGTCACCCATCACCAGGCTGGTAAACCACCACCAGTCACCCATCACCAGCTGGTAAACCCCCACCAGTCACCCATCACCAGGCTGGTAAACCACCACCAGTCACATCACCATCATGCCGCTATGTTTACCAACCAGCAGGTGTATGTCGGCCGTGTTTTTCCTACCACAACACGCGCCTGTCTTCTCAACAAAGGCCCTCAACATCCCACGCTAATTGGGCCGGTTGAAGGAAATAAGAATTGTGAATACTGAACAAACATCAGTGTGTTTATTGAGAGGAAATTAATAACTTATAAATGAATACATAAGAACCTGAAGCGACAAGGAGTAACTGTAGATCATCTAACCGCAGTTAAGGTTCTGTTGTTAGTAGGTGATTCAAACCCCGTCCACGTAATACAACGTCGCATTTTGACGTATAATCTACTTATGACCAAGAAATCGTCGTACTAGAAAATGGCAGCGGCTGGCGAAAGAGACGTACTGTCCCGTTTTCTGTTGTGGGTCCTCTGGTATGTTAGGATAAGGGCACTTTAGTAAGACATGAAAGCATTAGGAGGACACGCTGGGTGGCGAACCATTTGTTAGGGAGATGACTGTGAAGTGATCCCGTAGGTGTCTTAAGAGAGGCCGAGGGGGGGGGGGGGGTAAGATTACTCTCAGGAGACTGTTTATAATATAATCTGCAGCGGGGAATATTGGAGCACAACACTGATGGCACAAAATGATATTTTGGCCACGACTGTTGAGAGAGAGAGAGAGAGAGAGAGAGAGAGAGAGAGAGAGAGAGAGAGAGAGAGAGAGAGAGAGAGAGAGAGAGAGAGAGAGAAAGAGAGAGAGAGAGAGAGAGAGAGAGAGAGAGAGAGAGAGAGAGAGAGAGAGAGAGAGAGAGAGAGAGAGAGAGAGAGAGAGAGAGAGAGAGAGACAGACAGACAGAAGGACAGAGAGGGACAGTAACAAGGAAAAAGGCGCCGCTTGTTAGCACCTCAGAGATGGCGAAACACAAATTTCTGCTATTACCTTAGACGGCATGTGTTGTGTGTGTGTGTGTGTGTGTGTGTGTGTGTGTGTGTGTGTGTGTGTGTGTGTGTGTGTGTGTGTGTGTGTGTGTGTGTGTGTGTGTGTACTCACCTAGTTGTACTCACCTAGTTGTGTTTGCGGGGGTTGAGCTCTGGCTCTTTGGTCCCGCCTCTCAACCGTCAATCAACAGGTGTACAGATTCCTGAGCCTATTGGGCTCTATCATATCTACACTTGAAACTGTGTATGGAGTCAGCCTCCACCACATCACTTCCTAATGCATTCCATTTGTCAACCACTCTGACACTAAAAAAGTTCTTTCTAATATCTCTGTGGTTCATTTGGGCGCTCAGTTTCCACCTGTGTCCCCTTGTGCGTGTGCCCCTTGTGTTAAATAGCCTGTCTTTATCTACCCTATCAATTCCCTTGAGAATCTTGAATGTAGTGATCATGTCCCCCCATAACTCTTCTGTCTTCCAGCGAAGTGAGGTTCAATTCCCGCAGTCTCTCCTCATAGCTCATACCTCTCAACTCAGGTACTAGTCTGGTGGCAAATCTTTGAACCTTTTCCAGTTTAGTCTTATCCTTGACTAGATACGGACACCATGCTGGGGCTGCAAACTCCAGAATTGGCCTGACATATGTGGTATACAAAGTTCTGACTGATTCTTTACACAAATTTCTGAATGCCGTTCGTATGTTGGCCAGCCTGGCATATGCCGCTGATGTTATCCTCTTGATATGTGCTGCAGGAGACAGGTCTGGCGTGATATCAACTCCCAAGTCTTTTTCTTTCTCTGACTCCTGAAGGATTTCCTCTTCCAGATGATACCTTGTATTTGGCCTCCTGCTCCCTACACCTATCTTCATTACATTACATTTGGTTGGGTTGAACTCTAATAACCACTTGTTCGACCATTCCTTAAGTTTGTCTAGGTCTTCTTGAAGCCTCAAACAGTCCTCTTCTGTCTTAATCCTTCTCATAATTTTGGCATCATCCGCAAACATTGAGAGAAATGAATCGATACCCTCCGGGAGATCATTTACATATATCAGGATCAAGATAGGACCGAGTACAGAGCCCTGTGGGACTCCACTGGTGACTTCACGCCAATCGGAGGTCTCACCCTTCACCGTAACTCTCTGCTTCCTATTGCTTAGGTACTCCCTTATCCACTGGAGCACCTTACCAGCTACACCTGCCTGTCTCTCCAGCTTATGTACCAGCCTCTTATGCGGTACTGTGTCAAAGGCTTTCCGACAATCCAAGAAAATGCAGTCCGCCCAGCCCTCTCTTTCTTGCTTAATCTGTGTCACCTGGTCATAGAATTCTATTAAGCCAGTCAGGCAAGATTTACCCTCCCTGAACCCATGTTGTCGATTTGTCACGAAGTCCCTTCTCTCCAGATGTGCTACCAGGTTTTTTCTCACGATCTTCTCCATCACCTTGCATGGTATACAAGTCAAGGATACTGGCCTGTAGTTCAGTGCCTCTTGCCTGTCGCCCTTTTTGTATATTGGGACCACATTTGCCGTCTTCCATATTTCTGGTAGGTCTCCTGTCTCCAGTGACCTACTATACACTATGGAGAGTGGCAAGCAAAGTGCCTCTGCACACTCTTTCAGTACCCATGGCGAGATTCCGTCTGGACCAACAGCCTTTCTGACATCCAGATCCAGCAGGTGTCTCTTGACCTCCTCTCTCGTAATTTGAAACTCTTCCAAGGCCGCCTGGTTTACGTCCCTTTCTCCTAGCACAGTGACCTCACCTTGTTCTGTTGTGAAGACCTCTTGGAACCTCTTGTTGAGTTCATCACACACCTCTTTGTCATTCTCTGTATACCTGTCCTCGCCTGTTCTGTGTGTGTGTGTGTGTGTGTGTGTGTGTGTGTGTGTGTGTGTGTGTGTGTGTGTGTGTGTGTGTGTGTGTGTGTGTGTGTGTGTGTGCGTGCGTATGTGTGTGTGTGTGTACTCACCTATTTGTGCTTGGAGGATCGATCATTGACTCTTGGATCCCGCCTTTCCAGCAATCGGTTGTTTACAGCAATGACTCCTGTCCCATTTCCCTATCATACCTAGTTTTAAAAGTATGAATAGTATTTGCTTCCACAACCTGTTCCCCAAGTGCATTCCATTTTTCCACTACTCTCACGCTAAAAGAAAACTTCCTAACATCTCTGTGACTCATCTGAGTTTCCAGTTTCCACCCATGTCCCCTCGTTCTGTTATTATTACGTGTGAACATTTCATCTATTTTCACTTTGTCAATTCCTCTGAGTATTTTATATGTCCCTATCATATCTCCTCTCTCCCTTCTTTTCTCTAGTGTCGTAAGGTTCAGTTCCTTCAGGCGCTCTTCATATCCCATCCCTCGTAACTCTGGGACAAGCCTCGTCGCAAACCTCTGGACCTTCTCCAGTTTCTTTATGTGTTTCTTCAGGTGGGGGCTCCATGATGGCGCGGCATACTCTAAGACGGGTCTCACGTAGGCAGTGTAAAGCGCCCTAAAAGCCTCCTCATTTAGGTGTATGTGTGTGTGTGTGTGTGTGTGTGTGTGTGTGTGTGTGTGTGTGTGTGTGTGTGTGTGTGTGTGTGTGTGTGTGTGTGTGTGTGTGTGTGTATGTGTGTGTGTGTGTGTGTGTGTGTGTGTGTGTGTGTGTGTGTGTGTGTGTGTGTGTGTGTATGTGTGTGTGTGTGTGTGTGTGTGTGTGTGTGTGTGTGTGTGTGTGTGTGTGTGTGGGGGAGGCTCCCACAGCCTGGCCGTGGCCGCCACCACCAGGAACCATCACAACACTCCACACGTCACACACTATTTACCTACATCACTCCTGACATTGTTGTGATCTTGACGAGCGTCTCAACCCGCGCTGCTCGCCTAACCGGACCTTCGTATTATCCGGACCTTTGTATTGTCCGGACCTTCGTATTATCCGGACCTTCGTATTATCCGGACCTTCGTATTATCCTGACCTTCGTATTATCCAGACCTTCGTATTATCCGGACCTTCGTATTATCCGGACCTTCGTATTATCCGGACCTTCGTATTATCCGAACCTTCGTATTATCTTGACGGCTGGTATTAAAATTAGATAGGGAGGGGGGGGGGGGGGAAGGTCGTATTAAAAGTAGGTTGGAGAAAGTGGGTGTTTTCTAAATATACATGGAGGGGGGGAGGGGGGTGCGTGAGGAGTCCTGATGTGTGTGTGTTTACAACTTGTGCATGCCTAATCGAGCTATTAGCTCTTGGACCCCGCCTTTCTAACCAATTCATTTTTCCTCTATTATGTCTACTACATATATTTCTCTCTAACACACACGCACACACAACATAATGACCTTTAGAAACTTGTGCAAGGAATCATTCAGAACTTTGTATACCACATATGTCAGACCAATCCTGGAGTATGCAGCTCCAGCATGGAGTCCATATATAGTCAAGCATAAGACTAAACTGGAGAAGGTTAAAAGGTTTGCCACCAGACTAGTACCCGAACTGAGGGGTATGAGCTATGAGGAGAAACTACGGGAATTAAACTTTATGTCGCTGGAAGACAGAAAAGTTAGGGAGGACATGATCACCACATCCAATATTCTCAAAGGAATTGATAGGGTAGATAAAGACAGCCTATTTACCACAAGGCCCGCATGCACTTGGGGACACAGGTGGAAATTGAGTGCCCAAATGAGCCATAGAGATATTAAAATTTTTTGTTTAGTGTCAGAGTAGTTGAAAAATGGAATACTTTAGGAAGTGATGTAGTGGAGGTTGACTCCATACAAAGTTTCAAGTGTAGATATGAGGGAGCCCAATAGGCTCATGAACCTGTACACCAGTTGATTGACAGTTGAGAGGCGGGGCCAAAGAACCAGAGCTCAACCCCCGTAAGCACAACTACGTGAGTACAACTAGGTGAGGCCACACACATCACCAGGAAGCAGCCCGTAACAGCTCACTAACTCCCAGGTACCTATTTACTGCTAGGTGAACAGGAGCATTAGGGTGACAGAAACTGCCCATTTGTTTCTAACTCAACCGGGGATCGAACCCGGGCCCTAAGGACTACGATCCCCCCCCCCTTCCCGAACGCTGTCCACTCAGCCGCGAGGCCCCTGTAAGTTAAAGGTAACAAAAGCTATTTAAAGACACTAGAATCTATTTAAAGGCACCATAGTCTATTTAAAGGCACCACAGTCTATTTAAAGGCACCACAGTCTATTTAAAGGTAAGTGAGGCCCCTTAAGACCATAAGGCCCAAGACCCACTAGGGTCTTATTCACCACTGGAGGTATATATGACACCTCACACCAGCCCTTAACAGTTGTGTGTGTGTGTGTGTGTGTGTGTGTGTGTGTGTGTGTGTGTGTGTGTGTGTGTGTGTGTGTGTGTGTGTGTGTGTGTGTGTGGAGCATTGTTAATACCAGCAAGTGGGTCGCGGTGTCAACAGGAAGTCTGGTGTCGTCAAATCAGCCAGAATGTCAGCCGAGGTCAGGTATTTGCAGAGGACGTGGGCTGTCAGGAGGAGAGAGAGAGAGAGAGAGAGAGAGAGAGAGAGAGAGAGAGAGAGAGAGAGAGAGAGAGAGAGAGAGAGAGAGAGAGAGAGAGAGAGAGAGAGAGTGTGTGTGTGTGTGTGTGTGTTTGTGTGTGTGTGTGTGTGTGTGTGTGTGTGTGTGTGTGTGTGTGTGTGTGTGTGTGTGTGTGTGGAGGCGTCAGCAGGCTTGGGTGGGTGTCAGTACTGAGGGCTGACGAGTCAGCCAGCCTCAGTACTGGGCTGGCTGACCTGACAGGTGGGTGGCTGTCCTCCACCCACACTGTAACACGGTAAATGAATACTGACGACGCCTGGCAGGCCACACTGCCACTAATGGTGATCCACGACGGAAAAATGTGACTAAAAATAGTGAGCTATGCACTGCTGAACACTGCATAACGAGATGACATTATACCTCACTCACACCTCCTCAACTACTACAATATATTCCACTAGAATAACTAGACTTAGTTATTCTAGTGGATAACTAGATAATAATAATTAATTGCTAGAATAATAATTCTAGTGGATAATTAGTTACTAGAATAACTATACTAAAGTAACCCCGCCCCCCCTCTCTTGGAACACCTGGGAACCAATCAGGACGCAGGAACAAATCTATGCCTATCATGTCGACCAATGAACGAGGGTGGCCCTATACTTCCTGACCGGGGCAGTTGGGCCCAGATACCCCTAACAACTGGGCATGGTCATGCCATGACTGGTTCTTCTCTCAGACGGAAAGTTGCCTGTCTACGGGCTCACCATAGCCCGTGCTACTTGGAACTTTTTGCTCCAGGTAGCGAATCTTTAACAACAACAACAACGGGAAACTGCCTCGTTCCAGGTCACTGGCTGGCAGGTGACCAAGGCTGTGTAAGTCGACACCTGGGACCTAGTCCCATAGTGACCCTAGTCCCCCTAGTACCTCGTCCCAGGGGTGGTACCTGGCACTGTTAAACAGAAGACTAACGGGTCACAACCCACAGGAGACCAATCCCACAACTTCTGCCTCCAGTCTCACAACAACCTCACAAGTTCTAATTCTCTCCTTGTGACGTGAGGTTCAGTTCAAGTTGACCGTTAGGTCGTAGCTTGACACCTCATTAGATATTTCAGAGTCTTTAACGTCTCCGCAATGCTGAAGAACAACTTAAATTCTCCTTGTTGATTATTTGCAACACACGAAGTTGTGAAGACAGACCGCTGGGGGCATCACCTGGGAGCTCCTTGTATTGATGCCATAGTTGAGCAATCAATCAACATATGGTGAAGTGATGCCCTCTATCCATCTATCCAATCAGCGGCTAATTAGACTACATAGCGGCCCTTCCATCTGCCAGAGCTTTTGCAACTTGATTTATTAACCTTTTGGCCAAAGGGACAACTTGTCATGCAAAAACTTGGTTCGGTACAGTTTGCAACAATGGTGTTGTAAAATGAGATTATTAAAACAAATATGTTAATATTCTTAAATGTTGGCGAGAATAGTGACTGTTTGGCTAGGACCATGTGGCTGGTGGTGGTAGCTAGGACTTATCATAGCTGCTGGGACTACCTGGACTCATCATAGCAGCTGGGACTACCTGGACTCATTACAGCTGCTGGTAGAAGCTAGGACTCATCACACCAGCTGGGACTACCTAGACTCATCATAGCAGCTGGGACTACCTAGACTCATCATAGCAGCTGGGACTACCTAGACTCATCATAGCAGCTGGGACTACCTAGACTCATCATACCAGCTGGGACTACCTAGACTCATCATAGCAGCTGGGACTACCTAGACTCATCATAGCAGCTGGGACTACCTAGACTCATCATACCAGCTGGGACTACCTAGACTTATCATAACAGCTGGGACTACCTGGACTCATCACAGCAGCTGGGACTACCTAGACTCATCATACCAGCTGGGACTACCTGGACTCATCATACCAGCTGGGACAAGCAGCTGCTTGCACGAACCACTTGCAAACACGACTTAATCACACACATTATTCTGAATTAAGACAGTTTGTATTGCGTGAGTGGGACAGATAAACTGCTCTCCAACAAAGGCTTTAATTAACCAGAATGGATCATCAGGCAGCAGTTTATCGTTTTGTGATCGTTTCTAAGCGAACACAAGACTTCTTAAAGACTCGACCATCGAACTTTGTTGCTTAACGAGCCATTAAACTGTAATGCAGTTAGGGACCTGCTATCATCCATATTACCAGAATTGCTTTGATAAACGTTTTAAATACAACGATTATCGAATCTTAACTAATGAAGTGTATATATATATATATTTTTAGATGATTTTGCTGTTCTGCAATATATATATATATATATATATATATATATATATATATATATATATATATATATATATATATATATATATGAAATATAGTAGCATGTACTGACGTGATCGGAAACGCAGGTTCGAGCCCATTTAATGCCCGTAACATTTATTCAGCCAGGCCAGCCAGCTACCTGTCGCCCCAGGGCCGAGGGTAGATATATATATAGATGGGAGTCATTGTCATGATGACTGAGAGGCGGGGCCCAGGAGCTAAGGATCGTCCTGCACATTTCCCTCCTCCTTCCCCCCCCCCCACACACACACAAGAACAGGATTACACGAGGATTAAGGTGGATTAAGACACCTTAAGGAATTTGAATAGGATAATCAACTGAGCGGAAGTGGTCTCAGAGATGCAGGTAGATAATAGATCTGGTATACACGCCAAGAGGTAGATGATAGATCTGGTATACACGCCAAGAGGTAGATGATAGATCTGGTATACACGCCAAGAGGTAGATGATAGATCTGGTATACACGCCAAGAGGTAGATGATAGATCTGCTATACACGCCAAGAGGTAGATGATAGATCTGGTATACACGCCAAGAGGTAGATGATAGATCTGGTATACACGCCAAGAGGTAGATGATAGATCTGGTATACACACCAAGAGGTAGATGATAGATCTGGTATACACATCAAGAGGTAGATGATAGATCTGGTATACATACCAAGAGGTAGATGATAGATCTGGTATACACACCAAGAGGTAGATGATAGATCTGGTATACACACCAAGAGGTAGATGATAGCTCTGGTATACACGCCAAGAGGTAGATGATAGATCTGGTATACACGCCAAGAGGTAGATGATAGATCTGGTATACACGCCAAGAGGTAGATGATAGATCTGGTATACACACCAAGAGGTAGATGATAGATCTGGTATACACATCAAGAGGTAGATGATAGATCTGGTATACACACCAAGAGGTAGATGATAGATCTGGAATACATGCCAAGAGGTAGATGATAGATCTGGTATACACACCAAGAGGTAGATGATAGATCTGGTATACACACCAAGAGGTAGATGATAAATCTGGTATACACACCAAGAGGTAGATAATAGATCTGGTATACACACCAAGAGGTAGATGATAGATCTGGTATACACATCAAGAGGTAGATGATAGATCTGGTATACACACCAAGAGGTAGATGATAGATCTGGTATACACACCAAGAGGTAGATGATAGATCTGGTATACACACCAAGAGGTAGATGATAGATCTGGTATACACGCCAAGAGGTAGATGATAGATCTGGTATACACACCAAGAGGTAGATGATAGATCTGGTATACACACCAAGAGGTAAATGATAGATCTGGTATACACACCAAGAGGTAGATGATAGATCTGTTATACACAGATAAACCTTGATATACTCTTCTCCGTCGTCTAACCAAAGAGAGCTTCAAATCAGCACAAAACAAGCAACAAACACAGAAGGAACGCGCCTAACGGTTTCAACGGAAATCGACAGAAATGGAATTTTTGCTTGCACAATTTAATTCAAATATTCGAAGAGAACCAATCCGCATCTTCCTCGCTTCCTCGCCAACCGCCACAACGGTATGTTATACATGTCGACTCACAAAGGTTCCATGGAGTGAAGGTGTCTCTGTCGAGATGTCCTTGTTTACACCTTTGTAAATGTCTATCTCTATCTGCCTCTAGTTAAATAAATCTATAGTGACTCTCCCTACCTCGGGGACTGTCCTAGGGAACTTTATCCCTTTCAGTGACTAAAATATATTTAAAATTTACTTGTTAAAAACACCAGTCTCTGAACGACATTGGGCTCTTAATCGAAACATTTTTCCAAACTAAAGTAATTCCAACAACACAATGTGCATTTAACAGATAAATTCTTCTGACCAAGAGTGCTTTTATGGAGTAAATAAAGTTTTAGCGGGAGATTATTCTTGCAATCTCCCATTATTGGTCGAATATTGTGAATACATGGAGTGGCTGTATCAGTGTTGGGGTGGCTGTATCAGTGTTGGGGTGACTGTATCAGTGTTGGGGTGACTGTATCAGTGCTGGAGTGACTGTATCAGTGTTGGAGTGGCTCTATCAGTGTTGGAGTGACTGTATCAGTGTTGGAGTGACTGTATCAGTGTTGGAGTGACTGTATCAGTGTTGGAGTGGCTCTATCAGTGTTGGAGTGACTGTATCAGTGTTGGAGTGGCTCTATCAGTGTTGGAGTGACTGTATCAGTGTTGGAGTGGCTCTATCAGTGTTGGAGTGACTGTATCAGTGTTGGAGTGGCTGTATCAGTGTTGGAGTGGCTGTATCAGTGTTGGAGTGGCTGTATCAGTGTTGGAGTGACTGTATCAGTGTTGGAGTGACTGTATCAGTGTTGGAGTGGCTCTATCAGTGTTGGAGTGACTGTATCAGTGTTGGAGTGGCTCTATCAGTGTTGGAGTGACTGTATCAGTGTTGGAGTGGCTCTATCAGTGTTGGAGTGACTGTATCAGTGTTGGAGTGGCTGTATCAGTGTTGGAGTGGCTGTATCAGTGTTGGAGTGGCTGTATCAGTGTTGGAGTGACTGTATCAGTGTTGGAGTGGCTGTATCAGTGTTGGAGTGGCTGTATCAGTGTTGGAGCGGCTGTATCAGTGTTGGAGTGACTGTATCAGTGTTGGAGTGGCTGTATCAGTGATGGAGTGGCTGTATCAGTGTTGGAGTGACTGTATCAGTGCTGGAGTGGCTGTATCAGTGTTGGAGTGGCTGTATCAGTGTTGGAGCGGCTGTATCAGTGATGGAGTGGCTGTATCAGTGTTGGAGTGACTGTATCAGTGTTGGAGTGGCTGTATCAGTGTTGGAGTGGCTGTATCAGTGTTGGAGCGGCTGTATCAGTGTTGGAGTGACTGTATCAGTGTTGGAGTGGCTGTATCAGTGATGGAGTGGCTGTATCAGTGTTGGAGTGACTGTATCAGTGCTGGAGTGGCTGTATCAGTGTTGGAGTGGCTGTATCAGTGTTGGAGCGGCTGTATCAGTGATGGAGTGGCTGTATCAGTGTTGGAGTGACTGTATCAGTGCTGGAGTGGCTGTATCAGTGTTGGAGTGGCTGTATCAGTGTTGGAGTGACTGTATCAGTGATGGAGTGACTGTATCAGTGTTGGAGTGACTGTATCAGTGTTGGAGTGGCTGTATCAGTGTTGGAGTGACTGTATCAGTGATGGAGTGACTGTATCAGTGTTGGAGTGACTGTATCAGTGCTGGAGTGGCTGTATCAGTGTTGGAGTGGCTGTATCAGTGTTGGAGTGGCTGTATCAGTGCTGGAGTGGCAGTATCAGTGTTGGAGTGACTGTATCAGTGTTGGAGTGACTGTATCAGTGTTGGGGTGACTGTATCAGTGTTGGAGTGACTGTATCAGTGTTGGAGTGGCTGTATCAGTGTTGGGGTGACTGTATCAGTGTTGGAGTGACTGTATCAGTGTTGGAGTGGCTGTATCAGTGTTGGAGTGGCTGTATCAGTGTTGGAGTGACTGTATCAGTGTTGGAGTGACTGTATCAGTGTTGGAGTGACTGTATCAGTGTTGGAGTGGCTGTATCAGTGTTGGGGTGACTGTATCAGTGTTGGAGTGGCTGTATCAGTGTTGGAGTGGCTGTATCAGTGTTGGAGTGGCTGTATCAGTGTTGGAGTGGCTGTATCAGTGTTGGAGTGACTGTATCAGTGTTGGAGTGACTGTATCAGTGTTGGAGTGACTGTATCAGTGTTGGAGTGGCTGTATCAGTGCTGGAGTGGCTGTATCAGTGTTGGAGTGGCTGTATCAGTGTTGGAGTGGCTGTATCAGTGTTGGAGTGGCTGTATCAGTGTTGGAGTGGCTGTATCAGCGTTGGAGTGACTGAATCAGTGTTGGAGTGACTGTATCAGTATTGGAGTGACTGTATCAGTGTTGGAGTGGCTGTATCAGTGTTGGAGTGACTGTATCAGTGTTGGAGTGGCTGTATCAGTGTTGCAGTGACTGTATCAGTGTTGGAGTGACTGTATCAGTGTTGGAGTGACTGTATCAGTGTTGGAGTGGCTGTATCAGTGTTGGAGTGACTGTATCAGTGTTGGAGTGGCTGTATCAGTGCTGGGGTGACTGTATCAGTGTTGGAGTGACTGTATCAGTGCTGGGGTGACTGTATCAGTGTTGGAGTGACTGTATCAGTGCTGGGGTGACTGTATCAGTGTTGGAGTGACTGTATCAGTGTTGGAGTGACTGTATCAGTGTTGGAGTGACTGTATCAGTGTTGGAGTGACTGTATCAGTGTTGGAGTGGCTGTATCAGTGCTGGGGTGACTGTATCAGTGTTGGAGTGACTGTATCAGTGCTGGGGTGACTGTATCAGTGTTGGAGTGACTGTATCAGTGTTGGAGTGACTGTTTGGGCAGGAAAAACAGCAGCAACTCGAATATTGCAAATACTCGAATGTCTCCTCTGTGTATGGTGTATGGTGTATGGTCCGTGAAGAGTGTATGGCCTATTATTTACAGGAATTTAGATTCAGAATTTGGTCTACCGTCATAGACATGCAGATAGTTATAAGATACACCCCCCCCTACCCGGGGGCAGGTAGACTGGGTCTCTGTGGCAGAGTGCCGTCGTCGTGAGTACCCACTTCGTTCTCATTATCTCACGTCAATGGAAGACACAGGAGCAACATGTGAGACATGACCACCACATACAAAATATTTAAGGTGAAGGATTGGGTTGACAACCACAGATCAGTGCTGGAGTATGGATTGTATACCAACATCCTGGGTATACAACCATAGGTTGTATACCAAAATAGGAAAATAGGAAAATAGGGACTAGTGTGGATCACATGGGCGTTAGAGTAAACTTGTTTAGTTATTCAGCCAGAAGAGAATAAATACTATACATTAAGTAGTAAACTACAGTGGTGAGAGTTTACAAACGAAAACTCAAATGTAAACCCAAGTACCCAAAAGGCTCAAAGTGTACACTCACCAGACGATTTAAAATTGAGAGGCGGGAACCAAGAGCTGAAGTTCAACCTCTGCCTGAACAACTAGCTGAGAGCATAAGCATCGACTAATTACCTACGGCATTTGAAAAAAATTGTAAAAATATAATAACTATTTTTTGGGGGGATAATAATGAAAGGAATTCGACATTTTTCGATTTCAATACAAAATTGGAGTCAATATATGACCCGTCACAATGATTAATCGCCCAATTTGCGCTCTAAATAAGGTCTATAAACACTGGACTCCAAACCTGTCACGTGGCACCGCAGTGCCAGCCGCAAATTAATAGTGCCACGCTTCCTATTTCGTAATTATACGTGAGGAAAAAAATATTTGGAATGGGATTGTTCTGTTTACATGTGGTCAGCCGTTCATATATATATATATATATATATATATATATATATATATATATATATATATATATATATATATATATATATATATATATATATATATATATTGGTGTATACTGGCAGCAGGTTTTCTTTCAAACATGTCTCATTGAGTATTGAATATGACCGCATATTCTGTATTTACTATTTTCTGGTTTAGGGCTTCTATCCCTCTAACTATTTTCTTAGCATCAGGGCTTAGCTGAAATAGGAGCTAAGCCTATTTCAGCTAAGCCCTGATGCTAAGAAAATAGTTAGAGGGATAGAAGCCCTAAACCAGAAAATAGTAAATACAGAATATGCGGTCATATTCAATATTCAATGAGACATAGGCTAGAAACATTTCGATATTTATATATCCCAGGGCTACACCACGTATCCCAGAGCCCCCACCACGTATCCCTGGGATAACAAGCACAGTTATCAGCGATGGTTGATATTCATGGCGATGGGATAATGTTCATTTGGTATTCATGAACAGTCTTTGTTCGATTCACGTTCGGAACAAGAGTATTTGAGCCCCCGCTTAAAAGCTTAAACTCCGAACAGATTCGCGGCAATCATTCACTCGGGTTAACCAAGCTGGTCTTAACGCTGTGAGTATAAAGCTGACTCGATTTGGTTCGATTTAATTAAGGCGACGAAGGAAGGAAATCCCTATATATATCAGAAGGTTCGTAGCCTTATCTAGTGCTTTGCTCTCTCTCTGCCCCCAGCCTCCTATCCTCTCACCTCTCTCTCTCTCTCTCTCTCTCTCTCTGCCCTAGCCACCTACCCTCTCACCTCTCTCTCTCTCTCTCTCTCTCTGCCCTAGCCACCTACCCTCTCACCTCTCTCTCTCTCTCTCTCTCTGCCCTAGCCACCTACCCTCTCACCTCTCTCTCTCTCTCTCTCTCTGCCCTAGCCACCTACCCTCTCACCTCTCTCTCTCTCTCTCTCTGCCCTAGCCACCTACCCTCTCACCTCTCTCTCTCTCTCTCTCTCTGCCCTAGCCACCTACCCTCTCACCTCTCTCTCTCTCTCTCTCTCTGCCCTAGCCACCTACCCTCTCACCTCTCTCTCTCTCTCTCTCTCTCTGCCCTAGCCACCTACCCTCTCACCTCTCTCTCTCTCTCTCTCTGCCCTAGCGACCTACCCTCTCACCTCTCTCTCTCTCTCTCTCTCTCTCTCTCTCTCTCTCTCTCTCTCTCTCTCTGCCCTAGCCACCTACCCTCTCACCTCTCTCTCTCTCTCTCTCTCTCTCTCTCTCTCTGCCCCAGCCTCCTATCCTCTCACCTCTCTCTCTGTCTGTCTGTCTGTCTGTCTGTCTCTCTCTCTCTCTCTCTCTCTCTCTCTCTCTCTCTCTCTCTCTCTCTCTCTCTGCCCTAGCCACCAACCCTCTCTCTCTCTCTCTCTCTCAGCCCCGCCGACTCCTACTCCCTGTGCCATATATTACATTAATTATATTCACGCAGCATGCGAAATCTGTGTTCTTAATTACTAAGAAATATATCAAATTAATTAAGGACTTTTTGAATTAACACATAACTCAAAGATTTACAGGAACACAAGTGACAGGACGAGCTGTGTGGTGGAGCCTCCCACTCCTGTCACTCCTCCTGTAACTCAAGACAATGTTTTATACATGTTTAAGAACAAAATGATAATTGATACATACAAGAGTTCTTACGTTCCTGTACAGCCAGCAGCACGCATAGCGTTTCGGGCAAGTCCTTAATCCTAATGTTCCCTGGAATACAACCCGCCAAATCGTTTAGCAGCCAGGTACCCATTCACTGCTGGGTGAACAGAGGCTATAGTTAAGGATTGGAACCTAGTCAATCCTCCTCGGTCAGGATAGGAACCCAGGGAAAATCGCTGGCGAAGTGTGGGTAGTGTGCGTTACCACTGCGCCACTGAGACTGTTACTTAGTCTCATTGTCTGGTACTCGGCACATTATTACATAAATCATCCCTGGTATGATACTGAAATTAAACTTAACATTTGTTATTACTATTGTCAATGAAACCGTGTTAATTAATCTAACAAGTGTTAGGATCTAACAATCCGCTAAAAATACATTTCAAACATTTCAAACAAATGAAATACATTTCACTTGATAATCAAACATAGACAAAGAAGTAATATTCACCTATTCTATGCACCAGACTGGACAGGTTAAGTGGGCTGCGTGATGGTCCTGTATGTATCCCCTTCAACATAACACTTACATTTGTGACGGAGATAGAAAACGGAGAGTTGTTGAGGCTGTTAAACTGGTGTAGGACTCGCGTCGTGAGTTAGGGTTATCTTGAGGTTATCTTGAGATGATTTCGGGGCTTAGTGTCTCCGCGGCCCGGTCCTGGACCAGGCCGCTACCTCCAGGAAGCAGCCCGTAACAGCTGACTAACTCCCAGGTACCTATTTACTGCTAGATAACAGGGAGCATCAGGGTAAAAAAAACTCTGCCCATTGTTTCTCTCCGGCGCCCGGGATCGAACCCGGGACCACAGGATCACGCGTACAGTGTTCTGTCCGCTGAGCCACCGGCTCCGCAGGGTACACACAACACTCTTCCGGGCGAGCGTGACAAAGTTTGGTGTTGAAGATATCATTTGTGTTTCCTCTTTCTCAGGACTCAGGCTCGAATCCCAAAGAAAAGTTTTGATTCGTTATATATTGTTTTGGCGGCGGGTGATCCGAGGAGGGGGGGGGGAGGGGGAGCGTAATGCTTAACTGGGGTAAATGTTGATTGTCTGGAGCAGGGGGGGGGGGATTGGATCCCTTCCAATTCCAGTCCGTGGGATTGGAAGAGGGTCCGCATCTGTTGCAAGTGTTGCCATTATTGCCAGGTGTTGCCCAATGGCTTATATCACTCTTCCTACCGTCATCCTCCTCGCTAAAGGCGACCGTTTTCTATCATATCATTTGATTCTCTCTTTCTTTTCCTTCAGTTAATAACAAGGTTCGCCCAAGTCGTCTCGCCGTCTCTTCTCTCCTATTTACTTCCTTAATGTTGACTATTACTCTTCAAGTTGATCCTAACTTGAAAACAAACTAAATTTCGAGTTTAAATTCTTAATTGCACGGGGAAATATATATATGTAAACGACCAACATTTGCTGCCAGGTTTGTCTGGTTATTGGTCGAGGGTGGACACTGGTCTTATGGGTGCTTTAGGAGGACGCTTTGGTCCTGACCACCTTGGTCCTGAGCACCTTGGTCCTGAGGAGCTTGGTCCTGAGCAGCTTGGTCCTGAGCACCTTGGGTCCTGAGCAGCTTGGTCCTGAGTAGCTTGGTCCTGAGCAGCTTGGTCCTGAGCAGCTTGGTCCTGAGCAGCTTGGTCCTGAGCAGCTTGGTCCTGAGCAACTTGGTCCTGAGCAACTTGGGTCC
>NC_091159.1:21426343-21428272 GCF_040958095.1 Procambarus clarkii
GAGAGAGAGAGAGAGAGAGAGAGAGAGAGAGAGAGAGAGAGAGAGAGAGAGAGACTGACAGACAGAGACAATGTCGGGCTTGTCTTAAAATATTCTTGCATATAAATAGGCTTATGACTGCCTAATTTTGTTCCATGATTCCCGATGAAAATAAATACAGATTAATGGGCCGGCTGTTACAGATGGCTTAAAAAGGCCTCTAGAAAATTATTTTGGGGGGGTTTCAGAATTTACAAGGACATAAACTGTGAGAAACATATTGGGCCTCAGTATCTCTCACGAGGCTGGGCAACAAGGTTTCCTCATTCTCGTCTTAAGCCACTTTCGAAATAGAATTGTGGAGGAAGAGAGCGGTGAAGAGCATAGCAAGTGTGCCTACGGCGTTCAGGGGTGTCTGGGTTCGATCCCATTGTACTGCCAGAACATTTGTTCAACAGGGAATATTTTTACTTCATTCAAATACAGTTTTAAGTTTAGTTTGATGCTTATCTCTCTCTCCATTCCCCCAAATAATTCTTGTTATCTGTGTTTGTATTTGCACTTTTCTGCTATCAAACAAGAGAACAAGAAATTATAGGCAAATACTTTTTTCTGACTGTTTTACAGACAAAATTAGAGCAACAAAGACAAACTTTAGCAACAAGGAACTGCAGTTAAGGAACTTTACAAGTTTACAGAGATATATTTTGTGAGTCCCAGAGGCGCATAACTTGTCTTCCAGACATGTGTGTCCTCTTACTCTTGCTTCCTCTCAGTTTATATCCATATTTGTGTTCCTGCGCATCCCAACCCCTGCTCCCAAGATGTTAACATCATCCACCTTCCCTGTCTGTCTAGGTTCAGCCAGCGGACTGTACTCATCCGCCTTGCCTTGCTGTCTGTCTGTCTAATCCTTAATTTCAACCTAGCCGTCTGTTTTCTTGCTGTCCTGTTGCAACCTAGCTACCGGTATTTGTACTGCTGCCCTCTTCCTGTCTCGGCTGTCATCTGTCTCATCTACAACTTGTGCCTACAGGTTCTTCTCTTTCGTCGTCTCCACTTCCATCCCAAATGTGTTTATTCAACTTCATTTGACCACCAAGGAGACCATGCCTCATTATCACCTCCACCCCCAACACCTCTATCACTAAGACCTTTCTCCAACAAAATGTGTTTTCTTCCCTATTAACTCTTTTTCTCTACACCTCTCTCTCTCCCATTTTCACTTTCCAATTCCCAACGAAGTCGTTCTTGTGAAAAAGGCAGCCATCTAATCACGACAAATAACAGTCCCATTACTTTTACTTGTGCATTTCCATCCTTATATTCATATACCAGTTTATTTATAAACTCTGAAAACAAATATCTCTGTACTCCATCTTGAGTTAACCCAAGAGAAAGCTGGCACCCATCTTCATGATGGTTCTGGCTCAACGACAAAAAATGCTAGCACAAATTTTGCCAAATGAACAGATATTACATGTGGTAACGACTTGGGTCGCTCCTCCTTTGTCCGTTAATCCCATCCGCTGCCACCATTGTCACACTCTCCTCGTCTTTCTCAGACCAGTCATCATAAGAAATGCTTCGTATTTTACGTTAGGGGAAACACGCAAAACGAAATAAAAATATTAGACAAAGTCTGCCTTTCTTTATTAATTAAAAGCTGGGAGCAAGTAGGCACTCTGGGCAATGTTCACAGTGAAGGTACTGAAAAACATTTATGTCGTGGTAATCAGCATTTAAATATTTCCATTTGTTCTACAGTAGACAGGGTTTTGGCTGATACAGTACACAGAGAGTTATTGAGCATTCAAACACAGAAGGTGATTGAAGTATTTCTGCAGTTCTATCCAGTATACATACATTTTCCTATGAATCTATTGAGAGGATTAAAGATCAGCGAGTACTTTGTTAATATACACACAAACACGCTCATACATGTTGAGC
>NC_091159.1:21431272-21528772 GCF_040958095.1 Procambarus clarkii
GTGGGGGACGGGGTGTGGGAGACGGGGTGTGGGAGACGGGGTGTGGGAGACGGGGTGTGGGAGACGGGGTAGCATCTGGGAGTCTCGGCGCGGCCGTTAGTCAAGTCAAGGTTCTTATTAACATGGGAGTGTGGAGGAGCTTCCTAGTGTCTCCAGACACGGCTGGCAAAAGTGACTTACTCTCCCGTTTTCTGTTTAAGGTCCTCTGGTAGGTTAGGAGAGGACACTTTACATTGACCATTTTCTTGACGTTGGAAAACCTTAAGAGGAGGGACTGAACTAATACTCAGTAGATAACCTGATACATACGTCTGAAATATAACAGCAGAGTGAACCCGACGAGGCGCAGCGCTTCTGTTAAGGTTGTAACTGCAGCAATAACTTGTTGAGAGGTTGTGGGGTCCAGGACCATCCTCATGTCCCTGGACACTGGTCTTGGTCTGCCCAGAGTAACAGAGGAGCATCGCGAGACATGTCTCTAGGACGCCAGATTCACCAAGCAGCTACGCAAGTACTTACGAACATGTACATCTTTCCTCGATCTTTGACGGCTTTGGTTACATTTATTAAACAGTTTATAAGCATAAAAGCTTTCCAATCAACTGTTGTTATTGTTATAAACAGCCTCCTGGTGCTTCGGAGCTAACTGTTAAATAATTGTAAATAAAGCCGCCAAAGATTGAGAAAAGATGTACAGGTTCGTAAGTGCTTGCGTAACTGCTTCGTGTATTTGGCCCCCGGTATTTTCATATTCTGAACGTCGCTCCTTTTCTTTGAGGTGTTTTCAAAAGAAGGAAAGAGAAGTGTGGTGTGAATTGCTAACGCGTTTTCAGACGTTGTTGAGTAGAATATTTTGATTCAACACAGACCTCCTGTAGTCGTGAAGTTCATATTTTCGTACCAAATTTTCTCCTTTCATCCTCCCGTACCCTCTCCCTCTCCCTCTCCCTCTCCCTCTCTCCGTCGCTCCCACCTAATGTGGACAGAGAGGATCGAGTCCGCAACGGCGAGATCAGCATCTGTTAACACAATAATATTAAAGGCATCAGATATTATAAAGTATGGGAGCGTAAAGCGTCATTTGGTCGATAATTTCTGGTTAAGAACACAATTCACCGACGTTAAAGGTTCCTGGGAGAGTGTTAGCACGCGTCTGAGGCGTGTTTAGTGCGGGGAATGCGCTTCAGCATGAAAATGAACTCTTAAATGTAATTTAAGACTGTCGTTACAGATGCATAGCGGCTCGGGATGCTTGAGATGACTTTATTAACCCCGCCGTGTTTCAGGAGCACCAGCTCTTGTGTCAGTCTGCCACGCTTGTCTGATACAGTCACACTGGGATCTGACGCTCCTCCTGTATCCTCCTCCTGTAGCGAGTGAGGATACAGGGAGCATTTACTGAACCCTTGCCTGCAGCTCCTGTTACTTCACAACTTTCATCTTCCTGTACTGGAGCCATCGCACACAAGGTAACTGATCATTGGAGAATTCAGAATACAAAATTTCCTATTAAGATAAGCAGTCCTCTCTCTTAACATTATAATGTTATTGCTGTATCTGCATTATATGCCACACACACACACACACACACACACACACACACACACACACACACACACACACACACACACACACACTGGAGAAGGGAGACCTGCCAGAAATATGGAAGACGGCGAATGTGGTCCTAAAATACAAAAAGGGCGACAGGCAAGAGGCACTGAACTACAGGCCAGTGTCCTTGACTTGTATACCATGCAAGGTGATGGAGAAGATCGTGAGACAAAACCTGGTAACACATCTGGAGAGAAGGGACTTCGTGACAAATCGCCAACATGGGTTCAGGGAGGGTAAATCTTGCCTGACTGGCTTAATAGAATTCTATGACCAGGTAACACAGATTAAGCAAGAAAGAGAGGGCTGGGCGGACTGCATTTTCTTGGATTGTCGGAAAGCCTTTGACACAGTACCGCATAAGAGGCTGGTACATAAGCTGGAGAGACAGGCAGGTGTAGCTGGTAAGGTGCTCCAGTGGATAAGGGAGTACCTAAGCAACAGGAAGCAGAGAGTTACGGTGAAGGGTGAGACCTCCGATTGGCGTGAAGTCACCAGTGGAGTCCCACAGGGCTCTGTACTCGGTCCTATCTTGTTTCTGATATATGTAAATGATCTCCCGGAGGGTATAGATTCATTTCTCTCAATGTTTGCGGACGATGTCAAAATTATGAGAAGGATTAAGACAGAAGAGGACTGCTTGAGGTTTCAAGAAGACCTAGACAAACTGCAGGAATGGTCGAACAAGTAGTTGTTTGGGTTTAACCCAACCAAATGTAATGTAATGAAGATAGGTGTAGGGAGCAGGAGGCCAAATACAAGGTATCATCTGGGAGAGGAAATTCTTCAGGAGTCAGAGAAAGAAAAAGACTTGGGAGTTGATATCACGCCAGACCTGTCTCCTGCAGCACATATCAAGAGGATAACATCAGCGGCATATGCCAGGCTGGCCAACATACGAACGGCATTCAGAAATTTGTGTAAAGAATCATTCAGAACTTTGTATACCACATATGTCAGGCCAATCCTGGAGTATGCAGCCCCAGCATGGAGTCCATATCTTGTCAAGGATACGACTAAACTGGAAAAGGTTCAAAGATTTGCCACCAGACTAGTACCTGAGCTGAGAGGTATGAGCTACGAGGAGAGACTACGGGAATTAAACCTCACTTCGTTGAAAGACAGAAGAGTTAGGGGGACATGATCACCACATTCAAGATTCTCAAGGGAATTGATAGGGTAGATAAAGACAGGCTATTTAACACAAGGGGCACACGCACAAGGGGACACAGGTGGAAACTGAGCGCCCAAATGAGCCACAGATATATTAGAAAGAACTTTTTTAGTGTCAAGAGTGGTTGACAAATGGAATGCATTAGGAAGTGATGTGGTGGAGGCTGACTCCATACACAGTTTCAAGTGTAGATATGATAGAGCCCAATAGGCTCATGAATCTGTACACCTGTTGATTGACGGTTGAGAGGCGGGACCAAAGAGCCAGAGCTCAACCCCCGCAAGCACAACTAGGTGAGTACACACACACACACACACACACACACACACACACACACACACACACACACACACACACATGCGTGTAGTATTTGGTTCAAATACATTTCCTATTCTCCTTTGCTGCCACAAAATGTCTCTTGTGTGGTCCTGAGACTCAGCTGCTGTTGAACATCTTGAGGAAATACGACCTAGTTTGGTCAAGTCTTTCCACATCGTCAGTTGTTATAACAGCATCTTTATCGTGTGTGTGTGGCGGGTCCTCGCTGACCCTCTGCACCTCTCCTTCTATTGTCACAGGTCATCAACGTGTCACTGTCAGTAGTCATCAAGGAGCATCAACCACTCCTCGTCCATCAGTCACCACAGCGATGGAAACTATTTTTTGTGATGCTGAATTTCGTGTGTGTGTGTGTGTGTGTGTGTGTGTGTGTGTGTGTGTGTGTGTGTGTGTGTGTGTGTGTGTGTGTGCGTATTCACTTAGTTGTGCTTGCAGGGGTTGAGCTCTGCTCTTTCGGTCCGCCTCTCAACTGTCAATCAACTGTTGCTACTATTTTTTCACACACACACACACACACACACACACACACACACACACACACAAACACACACACACACACACACACACACACACACACAAACACACACACACACACACACACACACACACACACACACACACACACACACACACACAAACACACACACACACACACACACACACACACACACACACACACCACACACACACACACACACACACACACACACACACACACACACACACACACACACACATCCAGGAAGCAGCTCCGTAACAGCTGGCTATTTCCCAGGTACCTATTTACTGCTAGGCAACAGGAGCATTCAGGATGAAAGAAACTTTGCCCATTTGTTTCTGCCTGGTCCGGGAATCAAACCCGGGCCACAGAATTACGAGTCCTGCGCGCTGTCCGCTCAGCTACCAGACCCCTGTATATGCGTGTGTGGTGTGTGTGTGTGTGTGTGTGTGTGTGTGTGTGTGTGTGTGTGTGTGTGTGTGTGTGTGTGTGTGTGTGTGTGTGTGTAAAGATGCAAGTCACGGAGTGGCCGACTTTTCACCCATCACCGTCCAGGATGGCAAGGCTTGCCAACCACCATTTTCATTTGGAAACTCTCACATCCAATACCCAATTTTTTGTTTTTCCTTGGCACGCGGAAAGATTATTGTTTCCAGTGAGATGTGGACTTCACTGTTGGCATCCCAAACCCTTTTATATATATTTTTTATAAATAAAATTGGTTGAGACATGACTAGCGGTTGACTTAAACACTTAACAATCGCCACCAATCACCGAGTTTCACTGGGATACACAACTTTGAAAGAAGTGTGGTGCATTCTTTTTCCAACTCGCAGACAGTTGTTCCTTCGTTCCTCTTAAAACACTCGTAACTTCTGCGTTTTGTTTGCCTCGTGTGTCTCGTTCTTACAGCTGCAGAGCCGCTTCTCTCTCTGTTAGAGCCAGGCTCTGTGGCGCTCTCTCTTCTGTGACTAGAATTAAGACGACTCCCTCCTGAAGGGCTTATATATACCGGCGTTGGTTCCGTCTGGCCTGTAAGGTCGGTGTTTATACTGTAATATATGTTCTCCTTTTGGAAACACAATCTTGTGAACAGAGAACGTGTGTAGTGAACATGTTCGCTGATTGTGCAAGCGAGTGAGTTTGTACCCACTGCTGGTGCCAACCCCCCCCCCCAACCCATGCCCCAACAACAATGCCAGTCAAGAATGTTGCGACAGTGAATGGCTTGTTAACTATAACAATTATTTTTAAGAGGGAAACACCGTCAACAGCCATGACTGTCACGGCGACACTCACTATTGCATTCAAGTAAAATCCTCCCGTGTACAACTCAATGAACATTCTTCAGAACTAGTTGAAACTTTTAATAACTGCAGCTCCACGGGGCTCAATGAAACAGTCACCACCATACGCTGAGAATTATTTGAAACCCGTTAGCGGGTAACAGTTTGGATATATATGAAATACAGATGAAAAACAATGTTGGTGAAGGCATCTGTAGTTATAGTGTAGTGTGGCAGGATAGACGCGGCAGTTAGCGAGGGTTAACAACGCCAGCAGTTCTCAGGGTGGTCGCGGGAACACAACAACACCGTTATTGTTGCTACTGTTGTGACGTTATAACAGTTGTGAGTGCGGCGGGGAGTGAGGGAGGGGGAGGTGCTGGTGGGGGAGGTGCTGGTGGGGGAGGAAGTAAGAGGGGAGGGGGGGGAGGAAGGGGGGAGGTGTCAACCCCTGCAGCACGTGTCACCTACCACTACAGTGGCAGGTGTCAACCATGGCGTTGTGGCCGTGACCTGACACGGACTAAATTTGTTACAGTCCCCCCTGGACAACATCCAACTGGTTCCCGACTTTGATAGCTATTTGTTCGTGTTTTTCTCATTGTGTGTGTGTGTGTGTGTGTGTGTGTGTGTGTGTGTGTGTGTGTGTGTGTGTGTGTGTGTGTGTGTTTTTGTGTGTGTGTGTGTGTGTGTGTGTGTGTGTGTGTGTGTGTGTGTGTGTGTGTGTGTGTGTGTGTGTGTGTGTGTGTGTGTGTGTGTGTGTGTGTTTTTGTTTGTGTGTGTGTGTTTGCAGTTTTTATGTGTGTATATATACTATTTACTAGAATTATTATTATTTTTTACTATATGTGTGTGCATACATGTTTAGTTCCTCCATCTTCATTTTATCTCACAAGAAGAGACCGCTGCGATGCAGCTGATGCTGTCCGATTGATGTCGGCTTCGGGAGACGACCATCAGTGTTACATCATCACTGAAGAGTTGTTTGTGACTTATTACAAGAGTTTTAACCCGCCATTTGAAGCATCGTATCCTATCACTTTGCCTGCGCTAGCACACTTTGGATGCGTAATGACGGGATGTCGTCAAGTGCACGCGAGTGAATGAAGTAATTGGAAAGCTCCAGGTACCTCGTGCCAACGGGTCTGAATGGTCAGATAGCTGGGCATTCGATGATGTAATGTGGGAGATCATGCCGCAGTTCCTGCTCACTGAGTTTGCACCTGGAATGCTCAGGATTGTGAGATCCGTCACCTGTAGCCACCTACCACAGGTAACGGTAACCCAACCTGATCCTGGCAATCACTGTGTCGCACAGTCTGGTCGACGCTCTGTATTGCCCATAGATATAGGTTTCAGATCTGAACAAATCGTAGCTTTTTATACTGGTCGTAGCTTTCAGGTCGTTGGGAGTCAGTAATTTCTTTGAGAATGTCGAGCTAAAGTCTGCGGGGAATGTCTGCCGTGTTTCACTATGACGTTTCAACTTCACTTGGTGTTATTTCAAGCTTTATTAAAAAAAAACAACTGGCAACTATAATACTTTAGCGTGAACAGATCCTGGTGATCTGCCGGCCAAGACATAGTCAGGTAAATGATGATCCTGACTAATGATATGTCCAAATAACCTTAGAAAATAAGAATTGTGCAAACTGCAGACGACCTTAATTATAACTCATGCGAAGCAGCTAATATTTATATCCACCCAAAGTGATTCATATATATATATATATATATATATATATATATATATATATATATATATATATATATATATATATATATATATATATAATGTCTAGGCTACGCTTGAAACACTCCATCAAAATCACATATATTGTGTTACCTGGTCGCCAAACCTTGCACTGCGCTCCTGACATCACCTGGAGACGTAAATGAGTCCCCCCCTAAACCTATTACAGCAGCGACCAATCCGTAAAAAACACGACGTATTGCTACAAATTAAATTACCATTAAGTTGACGATTCCAATGCAACAGCCTGGATGGGTTAGGTGGGTTGGTTGGGAGTGGAGTCACCCACCCGTCCCCCTCCGTCTCCCAGGTGGGACAGACGGGGACGGCGCCCACGGAGAGACCTTCTCCTCCTGTGTGGCTTAGTCGTGTTTTGACTGATATTATTATTCCTTAACGCTCGTATTAGATGCCCGCTGTCGGTGGGCAGGGACGGTGGTGGTGTTGGACGGTGGTGGTGTTGGACGGAGGTGGTGTTGGACGGTGGTGGTGTTGGACGGAGGTGGTGTTGGACGGTGGTGGTGTTGGACGGTGGTGGTGTTGGACGGTGGTGGTGTTGGACGGAGGTGGTGTTGGACGGTGGTGGTGTTGGTCGGTGGTGGTGTTGGTCAGTGGTGGTGTTGGACGGTGGTGGTGTTGGACGGTGGTGGTGTTGGACGGTGGTGGTGTTGGTCAGTGGTGGTGTTGGACGGTGGTGGTGTTGGACGGTGGTGGTGTTGGTCGGTGGTGGTGTTGGACGGTGGTGGTGTTGGTCGGTGGTCGTGTTGGACGGAGGTGGTGTTGGTCGGTGGTCGTGTTGGTCGGTGGTGGTGTTGGTCGGTGGTGGTGTTGGACGGAGGTGGTGTTGGTCGGTGGTCGTGTTGGACGGTGGTAGTGTTGGACGGTGGTGGTGTTGGTCGGTGGTGGTGTTGGACGGTGGTGGTGTTGGTCGGTGGTCGTGTTGGACGGTGGTGGTGTTGGACGGTGGTGGTGTTGGTCGGTGGTGGTGTTGGACGGTGGTGGTGTTGGACGGTGGTGGTGTTGGACGGTGGTGGTGTTGGACGGTGGTGGTGTTGGACGGTGGTGGTGTTGGTCGGTGGTCGTGTTGGACGGTGGTGGTGTTGGACGGTAGTGGTGTTGGTCGGTGGTCGTGTTGGACGGTGGTGGTGTTGGACGGTGGTGGTGTTGGTCGGTGGTCGTGTTGGACGGTGGTGGTGTTGGTCGGTGGTGGTGTTGGACGGTGGTGGTGTTGGACGGAGGTGGTGTTGGTCGGTGGTCGTGTTGGACGGTGGTGGTGTTGGACGGTGGTGGTGTTGGACGGTGGTGGTGTTGGACGGTGGTGGTGTTGGACGGTGGTGGTGTTGGACGGTGGTGGTGTTGGTCGGTGGTCGTGTTGGACGGTGGTGGTGTTGGTCGGTGGTGGTGTTGGACGGTGGTGGTGTTGGTCGGTGGTGGTGTTGGACGGTGGTGGTGTTGGACGGTGGTGGTGTTGGACGGTGGTGGTGTTGGACGGTGGTGGTGTTGGACGGTGGTGGTGTTGGACGGTGGTGGTGTTGGTCGGTGGTGGTGTTGGACGGTGGTGGTGTTGGTCGGTGGTGGTGTTGGACGGTGGTGGTGTTGGACGGTGGTGGTGTTGGACGGTGGTGGTGTTGGACGGTGGTGGTGTTGGACGGTGGTGGTGTTGGACGGTGGTGGTGTTGGACGGTGGTGGTGTTGGTCGGTGGTCGTGTTGGACGGTGGTGGTGTTGGTCGGTGGTCGTGTTGGACGGTGGTGGTGTTGGACGGTGGTGGTGTTGGTCGGTGGTCGTGTTGGACGGTGGTGGTGTTGGTCGGTGGTCGTGTTGGTCGGTGGTGGTGTTGGACGGTGGTGGTGTTGGACGGTGGTGGTGTTGGACGGTGGTGGTGTTGGTCGGTGGTCGTGTTGGACGGAGGTGGTGTTGGACGGTGGTGGTGTTGGTCGGTGGTGGTGTTGGTCGGTGGTGGTGTTGGACGGTGGTGGTGTTGGACGGTGGTGGTGTTGGACGGTGGTGGTGTTGGACGGTGGTGGTGTTGGACGGTGGTGGTGTTGGACGGTGGTGGTGTTGGTCGGTGGTGGTGTTGGACGGTGGTGGTGTTGGACGGTGGTGGTGTTGGACGGTGGTGGTGTTGGACGGTGGTGGTGTTGGACGGTGGTGGTGTTGGTCGGTGGTGGTGTTGGACGGTGGTGGTGTAGGACGGTGGTGGTGTTGGACGGTGGTGGTGTAGGACGGTGGTGGTGTTGGACGGTTGTGGTGTTGGACGGTGGTCGTGTTGGACGGTGGTGGTGTTGGTCGGTGGTCGTGTTGGACGGTGGTGGTGTTGGTCGGTGGTCGTGTTGGACGGTGGTGGTGTTGGACGGTGGTGGTGTTGGACGGTGGTGGTGTTGGTCGGTGGTCGTGTTGGACGGTGGTGGTGTTGGTCGGTGGTGGTGTTGGTCGGTGGTGGTGTTGGACGGTGGTGGTGTTGGACGGTGGTGGTGTTGGTCGGTGGTCGTGTTGGACGGAGGTGGTGTTGGACGGTGGTGGTGTAGGACGGTGGTGGTGTTGGACGGTGGTGGTGTTGGACGGTGGTGGTGTTGGACGGTGGTGGTGTTGGACGGTGGTGGTGTTGGACGGTGGTGGTGTTGGACGGTGGTGGTGTTGGTCGGTGGTCGTGTTGGACGGAGGTGGTGTTGGACGGTGGTGGTGTTGGTCGGTGGTGGTGTTGGTCGGTGGTGGTGTTGGACGTTGGTGGTGTTGGTCGGTGGTCGTGTTGGACGGAGGTGGTGTTGGTCGGTGGTGGTGTTGGTCGGTGGTGGTGTTGGACGGTGGTGGTGTTGGACGGTGGTGGTGTTGGTCGGTGGTCGTGTTGGACGGTGGTGGTGTTGGTCGGTGGTGGTGTTGGACGGAGGTGGTGTTGGTCGGTGGTGGTGTTGGACGGTGGTGGTGTTGGTCGGTGGTGGTGTTGGACGGTGGTGGTGTTGGACGGTGGTGGTGTAGGACGGTGGTGGTGTAGGACGGTGGTGGTGTTGGTCGGTGGTGGTGTTGGTCGGTGGTGGTGTTGGTCGGTGGTGGTGTTGGTCGGTGGTGGTGTTGGACGGTGGTGGTGTTGGACGGTGGTGGTGTAGGACGGAGGTGGTGTTGGTCGGTGGTGGTGTAGGACGGAGGTGGTGTTGGACGGTGGTGGTGTAGGACGGAGGTGGTGTTGGTCGGTGGTGGTGTTGGACGGTGGTGGTGTTGGTCGGTGGTGGTGTTGGACGGTGGTGGTGTTGGACGGTGGTGGTGTAGGACGGTGGTGGTGTTGGACGGTGGTGGTGTTGGACGGTGGTGGTGTTGGACGGTGGTGGTGTTGGACGGTGGTGGTGTTGGACGGTGGTGGTGTTGGACGGTGGTGGTGTTGGTCGGTGGTCGTGTTGGACGGAGGTGGTGTTGGACGGTGGTGGTGTTGGTCGGTGGTGGTGTTGGTCGGTGGTGGTGTTGGACGGTGGTGGTGTTGGTCGGTGGTCGTGTTGGACGGAGGTGGTGTTGGTCGGTGGTGGTGTTGGTCGGTGGTGGTGTTGGACGGTGGTGGTGTTGGACGGTGGTGGTGTTGGTCGGTGGTGGTGTTGGACGGTGGTGGTGTTGGTCGGTGGTCGTGTTGGACGGAGGTGGTGTTGGACGGTGGTGGTGTTGGTCGGTGGTGGTGTTGGACGGTGGTGGTGTTGGACGGTGGTGGTGTTGGTCGGTGGTGGTGTTGGACGGTGGTGGTGTTGGTCGGTGGTGGTGTTGGACGGTGGTGGTGTTGGACGGTGGTGGTGTTGGTCGGTGGTGGTGTTGGACGGTGGTGGTGTTGGACGGTGGTGGTGTTGGACGGTGGTGGTGTTGGTCGGTGGTGGTGTTGGACGGTGGTGGTGTTGGTCGGTGGTGGTGTTGGACGGTTGTGGTGTTGGACGGTGGTGGTGTTGGTCGGTGGTGGTGTTGGTCGGTGGTGGTGTTGGACGGAGGTGGTGTTGGTCGGTGGTGGTGTTGGTCGGTGGTCGTGTTGGACGGTGGTCGTGTTGGACGGAGGTGGTGTTGGACGGTGGTGGTGTTGGTCGGTGGTGGTGTTGGTCGGTGGTGGTGTTGGACGGAGGTGGTGTTGGTCGGTGGTGGTGTTGGACGGTGGTGGTGTTGGACGGTGGTGGTGTTGGTCGGTGGTGGTGTTGGACGGAGGTGGTGTTGGACGGTGGTGGTGTTGGTCGGTGGTGGTGTTGGTCGGTGGTGGTGTTGGACGGAGGTGGTGTTGGACGGTGGTGGTGTTGGTCGGTGGTGGTGTTGGTCAGTGGTGGTGTTGGACGGTGGTGGTGTTGGACGGTGGTGGTGTTGGACGGTGGTGGTGTTGGTCAGTGGTGGTGTTGGACGGTGGTGGTGTTGGACGGTGATGGTGTTGGACGGTGGTGGTGTTGGACGGTGGTGGTGTTGGACGGTGGTGGTGTTGGACGGTGGTGGTGTTGGACGGTGGTGGTGTTGGTCGGTGGTGGTGTTGGACGGTGGTGGTGTTGGTCGGTGGTGGTGTTGGTCGGTGGTGGTGTTGGACGGTGGTGGTGTTGGACGGTGGTGGTGTTGGACGGTGGTGGTGTTGGACGGTGGTGGTGTTGGACGGTGGTGGTGTTGGACGGTGGTGGTGTTGGACGGTGGTGGTGTTGGTCGGTGGTGGTGTTGGTCGGTGGTGGTGTTGGTCGGTGGTGGTGTTGGACGGTGGTGGTGTTGGACGGTGGTGGTGTTGGACGGTGGTGGTGTTGGACGGTGGTGGTGTTGGACGGTGGTGGTGTTGGTCGGTGGTGGTGTTGGACGGTGGTGGTGTTGGACGGTGGTGGTGTTGGACGGTGGTGGTGTTGGACGGTGGTGGTGTTGGACGGTGGTGGTGTTGGACGGTGGTGGTGTTGGACGGTGGTGGTGTTGGACGGTGGTGGTGTTGGACGGTGGTGGTGTTGGACGGTGGTGGTGTTGGACGGTGGTGGTGTTGGACGGTGGTGGTGTTGGACGGTGGTGGTGTTGGTCGGTGGTGGTGTTGGACGGTGGTGGTGTTGGACGGTGGTGGTGTTGGACGGTGGTGGTGTTGGTCGGTGGTGGTGTTGGACGGTGGTGGTGTTGGACGGTGGTGGTGTTGGACGGTGGTGGTGTTGGTCGGTGGTGGTGTTGGACGGTGGTGGTGTTGGACGGTGGTGGTGTTGGACGGTGGTGGTGATGGACGGTGGTGGTGTTGGACGGGACACAAGCAGGACGGTCGCACGTCTAGATAAGCGTCAAGATAATAGTGATTCTGCCGAGCAAGAACGGTTGGAAGCTAAGAAACACCCAGGGACAAAGGCTGTCCTCGGTCGTCACAGAGCGCCTCGCACCACGCTATTTACATATTCACTAAAACATCTGAATTTCCATGAGGCTGACAGCGCCAAAATCCGGGCGCAATGAAGCAGGTTGGTTGGGTGGACATTCCGTTGATCTGCCGACGACAGCTCCGTCTCGCCACGACAGTTCCATTTGAGACTGATGCCACGACAAGCTTCGCGTCCATCTAGAGTCCAATCATTTAAGTCTTCGTAACTCCAATGTTTTTCCGAACGCGACCGGCCGACACCTGTCATTGAACACCGCCAACACCTGTCATTGAGACCCGCCAACACCTGTCATTGCGTCTCCGGCCTCAGCATGTCCCCATCATACATACATCTATTTATTGATCCTAAAAATAAAAATAGTTATTTGGAATAGTTTCCGCTCTACGTCATACTTTTTGGGGACTTGACGCCTCCATAACGCAAAATATTTTCCTTGCACCTTCTCGCCTGTGAAAAATATTTCTTGGTGCATTTTCCTTTACAGAAGACAAGTGAGACAGAAGGAGAATGGAAGTTTAACCGCTTCAACCTTGAGACATTTCAGCGCTGAATATACATTGATGTTCACTGGGGGCTCCCCAACCGCTTGGGCTGGACGGTAGCGCGACGGTCTCGCTTCATGCTGGTCGGCGTTCAATCCCCGATCGTCCCAAGTGGTTGTGGGCACCATTCCTTCCCCCCGTCCCATCCCAAATTGTTATCCTGATCCCTTCCCAGTGTTATATAGTCGTAATGGCTTGGCGCTTTCTCATGAAAGTTCCCTTCCCCTCCCAAATCCCTACTGGAAGCTCCGGTACTGGAAGCTCTGGTACTGGAAGCTCTTGTACTGGAAGTTCTGGTACTGGAAGCTCCGGTACTGGAAGCTCCAGTACTGGAAGCTCCGGTACTGGAAGCTCCAGTACTGGAAGCTCCGGTACTGGAAGTTCTGGTACTGGAAGCTCTTGTACTGGAAGCTCCGGTACTGGAAGTTCTGGTTCTGGAAGCTCTTGTACTGGAAGCTCCGGTACTGGAAGTTCTGGTTCTGGAAGCTCTTGTACTGGAAGTTCTGGTACTGGAAGCTCTTGTACTGGAAGTTCTGGTTCTGGAAGCTCTTGTACTGGAAGTTCTGGTACTGGAAGCTCTTGTACTGGAAGTTCTGGTACTGGAAGCTCCGGTACTGGAAGTTCTGGTACTGGAAGCTCTTGTACTGGAAGTTCTGGTACTGGAAGCTCCGGTACTGGAAGTTCTGGTACTGGAAGCTCTTGTACTGGAAGTTCTGGTACTGGAAGCTCCGGTACTGGAAGTTCTGGTACTGGAAGCTCTTGTACTGGAAGTTCTGGTACTGGAAGCTCTTGTACTGGAAGTTCTGGTACTGGAAGCTCCGGTACTGGAAGCTCCGGTACTGGAAGCTCCGGTACTGGAAGTTCTGGTACTGGAAGCTCTTGTACTGGAAGTTCTGGTACTGGAAGCTCCGGTACTGGAAGCTCCGGTACTGGAAGCTCCGGTACTGGAAGTTCTGGTACTGGAAGCTCTTGTACTGGAAGTTCTGGTACTGGAAGCTCCGGTACTGGAAGCTCCGGTACTGGAAGCTCCGGTACTGGAAGCTCCAGTACTGGAAGCTCCAGTACTGGAAGTTCTGGTACTGGAAGCTCTTGTACTGGAAGTTCTGGTACTGGAAGCTCCGGTACTGGAAGCTCCGGTACTGGAAGCTCCGGTACTGGAAGCTCCGGTACTGGAAACTCCAGTACTGGAAGCTCCGGTACTGGAAGCTCTGGTACTGGAAGTTCTGGTACTGGAAGCTCTTGTACTGGAAGCTCCGGTACTGTAAGCTCCGGTACTGGAAGCTCCGGTACTGGAAACTCCAGTACTGGAAACTCCGGTACTGGAAGCTCTGGTACTGGAAGTTCTGGTACTGGAAGCTCTTGTACTGGAAGCTCCGGTACTGGAAACTCCAGTACTGGAAGCTCCGGTACTGGAAGCTCCGGTACTGGAAGCTCCGGTACACCCACCCAACACGGTGCGATGTCTTACAATTAATTTCGAATGAAAACAAAATAGTGTCTCAAAAGTTTCTTCATCTTGACCGTGTTCTTGGATCTTAATCTTGAATTTCTGCTCTTAACCGCATGTTTGACGTATCATTCCCCATACGGCCGAAAACTGCCGTACTATAAAAATCGTTGCGGCTCGGGAAATTGACGCGATGTCCCGTTTCCTGTTCGTGGGTCCTTGGGTTGGTTAGGTTCGGGCAATTTAGTGCATCATTTTAGGGCCGATGGGAACGCTTGGGAGAACGGGCTGCATGGGTGACCTCTTGCCGTTCCGGTGTGTCAGTTGATGACCTATGATGACCTGTGATGACCTGTGATGACCCCCGGTGTCGTGGTGACCTTGCCCAGGCCAGCTTGAACTGCTGTGATAATCAGCGACGCGAGGCGTAGTTCTTTCTTCTACCAGAATTAGGATTCTCGAGCTGAAAGGGACTAATCAACCGTATTGTTGCCGGCGAGAAATGAACGAGGTCTCTGCTTCAGGATTTTGTAAACACTTATAAACCTCAAAGGAATAAACGTCAAAACATCCATCGTATAAACGTCAAACCGTCAAACGTATTTTATCACAATAACAGCTATTATTTATAGCTGGTTCATATGTTGATTTACAATCAATCAGATTGCTATCAATCAATCAATCAATCAGACAACTTTAGTGGCCAGATTCGACAAGGAATTAGAATAGTTGTACCGTAGAGGGTAGAGCAAGGCTAGTAGGCGAGGCACAGGGAGCTAGACCCATACTTCCCCGTGGGCACCCATAGGTAACTTGTAGCGTGGTGGGGAGGTTGTTTGGGTTGGCTGGTGGTAGACACGTAGGCGGGGGGGGGTAAGGTGGTGGTGGGGGGAGGGGGAAGTAGAAGCACGGGATTAATTGTTTGACGTGGGTGGTGGTGGTGGTTGGGGGGGGGGGATAGTCAGCTGAAGCTGTGAAGGGGAGATAAGGATACGTGTGACTTAGCTTGACTAGGGAGGGGGGAGGGGGGAGGGGGGCATGTGACGATATTAAGGGTGTAGTGGGGGGGGGGTGACTATTAGCCCCCCCACACCTTCATCCTCCACAAATACACTCTCCTTCCCCCTTCACACAACATAGTCGAGGCCTCCACAATACTGTTGGTGGGGTGTGGTCAATACTGTTGGTGAGGTGTGGTCAATACTGTTGGTGGGGTGTGGTCAATACTGTTGGTAGGGTGTGGTCAATACTGTTGGTGGGTGTGGTCAATACTGTTGGTGGGGTGTGGTCAACACTGTTGGTGGGGTGTGGTCAATACTGTTGGTGGGGTGTAGTCAATACTGTTGGTGGGGTGTGGTCAATACTGTTGGTAGGGTGTGGTCAACACTGTTGGTAGGGTGTGGTCAATACTGTTGGTGGGTGTGGTCAACACTGTTGGTGGGGTGTGGTCAATACTGTTGGTGGGGTGTGGTCAATACTGTTGGTGGGGTGTGGTCAATACTGTTGGTGGGGTGTGGTCAATACTGTTGGTGGGTGTGGTCAATACTGTTGGTGGGTGTGGTCAATACTGTCGGTGGGGTGTGGTCAATACTGTCGGTGGGGTGTGGTCAATACTGTTGGTGGGGTGTGGTCAATACTGTTGGTGGGGTGTGGTCAATACTGTTGGTGAGGTGTGGTCAATACTGTTGGTGGGGTGTGGTCAATACTGTTGGTGGGTGTGGTCAATACTGTTGGTGGGTGTGGTCAATACTGTCGGTGGGGTGTGGTCAATACTGTTGGTGGGGTGTGGTCAATACTGTTGGTGGGGTGTGGTCAATACTGTTGGTGGGGTGTGGTCAATACTGTTGGTGGGTGTGGTCAATACTGTTGGTGGGGTGTGGTCAATACTGTTGGTGGGTGTGGTCAATACTGTTGGTGGGTGTGGTCAATACTGTCGGTGGGGTGTGGTCAATACTGTTGGTGGGGTGTGGTCAATACTGTTGGTGGGGTGTGGTCAATACTGTTGGTGGGGTGTGGTCAATACTGTTGGTGGGGTGTGGTCAATACTGTTGGTGGGGTGTGGTATTGTGTGTCTGTGTTGTGGTGAAACTATGTGAAAGAAAGGTTTTGTCTTTGAATTTATAGAAAGAGAATAGAATAGAATACTTCTTGAATGATTATATTTTGCTCTTGCACTGTCGAGTCAGTTGATGTAAAGGTTAGGTTGATGACATCAATTAATGATAATTATGAAGATGTAATGATTTCGCTTTTGTAGAGACGTCAAGGTCTTGCAGCTGCAGAAGATTCAGTGGCAGGAGATGATGAAGTAGTTTGTGTACCAGGAACAGGAGACTAAGGTTTCCCAACGTCAAAGAAACGGTCAATTTAAAGTGGTCTCTCCTAACCTACCAGAGGACCCCCCAAAACAGAAAACGGGACAGTACGACACTTTCGCCAGCCGCTTCCATTTTCTAGTACGACAATTTTTGGCCTTAGGTAACGCATACGAGCGAAATGCCACGTTCTTTGCAGGACAGGTTGCGATAGTTGGTGTTGCAGGAGCAAGTGCAGGGCAAGGAGGCGCTGTCTGCGGTGTTGCAGGATCATGAGGCGCAACGGTGAGTGTTGCAGGAGGAGCGGTTGCTGTTGCAGGAGGTACCGTAGGTTGTGTTGTAGGAGCACAATGTAGATCCTTTGGAACCGTTACAGGTGACAATCCGTTAATTAACAGCCCGTTAATTATCTGACTCAACAGGTTAACAGAAGCGGCAACACTGTCGGTAGGGCGGAGTAGTACAAGACCTGTACTATTTTCTGCTGAAGTTGGTGGCAACGTCGGTGGTCGAGGGTGTGGTCGAGCAGGACCTACCTACCCGAGCATTTGGCTGTGATGTGTGAGAAAGAGAAGTGTGGAAGTATTTCCCGCCAAGGCGGGGGGCCTGCAGCAGCCTGGGTGACAAATATGGCATTCGATCAAGGTGTCGGGCTGGTGGTTGAAGATGCCTGTCATACCTCAGAAATTTTCTTCATTTCCGCCTGAATGGACACTCAGGTGAAATGGCTTAGGGCGCTCCGTCACACACAGGAGGAGAGGTTTCTTGCAAGCCTGCCAGTCCCGGAGGTTGCGCTCTTGCGAGCAGATGCTGCATCTTACAGTCTCAAGTGTGCTCTTACGAGTGTAATGATCGTACTGGAATCACTCTGAGCGGAAAGTGGCTCGTGGATGAGATCCCGCAGCATCTGAATCCATTCTCAGCAGCTTCAGGCGGAGAGTTGAACGCCAACTTCAGAGTCGGGCGTTGATTGGCTGCTTTAAACCCCGAGTGTTGCTGACACATCATCAAGTCTGTGTGTTGATGCTGTCAACACCGCCAGAAATAGCGGTCTTGCCTAACGAAGATGGTCCTCACAGTCTGATACTGTCGTAGTGGAATTAGCACCAGATTGGCTTCTTCTAGTGGTCTCAATGGCAGGTTTCAACACTCCCTGAAGAGCCTGTGCGTTGGAGACGAGGAGTTCGACTCCGCTGCCATCTTGAACGCTGCTGATTGGTGGAGGTTGTTCCTCCTGCGGAACTAGCCGCTTCCCCGGAACTTTTCTCTTGTGAATCAGAGCACATATGCGTAAGAGCCAGAACGAGGGCACGAGCCAGAGGAGTCAACTGTGACGGCCTCAACGTCCCGGAGTAGCGATGGAAGAGGATTCTCTCGATGTAGGATTCTCCCGCGCGCTATCCAGTGCTCTTCACTGTGCCTCCAGAGTATAGTTAAGAACCACTGAGAGTGCTGGCCAGGGTACCGTCACCCAGGGTACCGTCCACATGGGGAGGACGGTAGAGCGACGGTCTCACTTCTTGTAGGTAGGCGTTCAATCCCCGACCATTCCAAGTGGTTAGGCACCGTTCTTTACCCCCCCCCCTCGTCCCATCCCAAATCCTTATCCTGATTCCTTCCCAGTGCTATATAGTCGTAATGGCTTGGCGCTTTCCCCTGATAATCCCCTCCCTCCCTCCAAGGGGTAACAATGGAGTACATTCTGTGGCCACGAACCTGATGAATCCCAAAAGATCTCACTATTGTATTTTATACATCGTGAATTCATTTTAAACAAATAAATCAGTAACCCTGGAACATTAACAATGCTGAATGTATTAGTGTTTACTTTGTCAACTTAATAATTAAAAATTAATTAATATGAAACGCACTGGCTCAATTTTTACGACATTGTGGTAACAAACTAATAATTAAATATGCATACTAATATAATTGATAAACACCGGTCAAATTATTATATTAATTATACCACCAACTGCCCTCATACTCACTCTCAATACTTATAACTACAAAACTCTTTACAATAATTATATATAACTTAAACTACACTTTGGACCTAACGTATAGTTTTAGCAACAAATGATTATACCAATGAATGATTGTACTAACGTATAATTATACCAATAAATGGTTGTACTAACGTATAATTATACCAATGATTGATTGTACTAACGTATAATTATACCAATAAATGATTGTACTAACGTATAATTATACCAATAAATGATTGTACTAACGGATGATTATACCAATGATTGATTGTACTAACGGATGACTATACCAATGAATTATTGTACTAATGCATGATTATACCAATGAATGATTGTACTAACAGATGATTATACCAATGATTGATTGTACTAACGGATGACTATACGAATGAGTGATTTTACTATTACAGGATTATACCAATGAATGATTGTACTAATGCATGATTATACCAATGAATGATTGTACTAACGGATGATTAAACCAATGAGTGAGTGTACTAACGGATGATTATACCAATAAGTGATTGTACTAACAGATAACACCAATGAATGATTGTACTAACGGATAATTTTACCAATGAACGATTGTACGAACGCATTATTTTACCAACGATCAATAATGAGTGTGTTAACAACGAGAGCGTTGCCTTCGTGGGCTCCACGCCCTACTGACTGCCAGGGTTTATGTCTTCATTACGGGGCTCGAACCTGGCTTTACTACAAACACAAAATTTAATTTTGTTTTATTACCTTCCAATAAGACCTATTTCTCAGCTACATTTTGGGGCTTTACTTGAAGGATATTGTTTCTTTTAGTTTGTGATGGATTATTGTTTATCCTGTGTAGTGGACATGCCCCAGCACCTGTGTAGTGGACATGCCCCAGCACCTGTGTAGTGGACATACCCCAGCACCTGTGTAGTGGACATGCCCCAGCACCTGTGTAGTGGACATACCCCAGCACCTGTGTAGTGGACATACCCCAGCACCTGTGTAGTGGACATGCCCCAGCACCTGTGTAGTGGACATGCCCCAGCACCTGTGTAGTGGACATGCCCCAGCACCTGTGTAGTGGACATGCCCCAGCACCTGTGTAGTGGACATGCCCCAGCACCTGTGTAGTGGACATGCCCCAGCACCTGTGTAGTGGACATGCCCCAGCACCTGTGTAGTGGACACACCCCAGCACCTGTGTAGTGGACATACCCCAGCACCTGTGTAGTGGACACACCCCAGCACCTGTGTAGTGGACATACCCCAGCACCTGTGTAGTGGACATGCCCCAGCACCTGTGTAGTGGACACACCCCAGCACCTGTGTAGTGGACATACCCCAGCACCTGTGTAGTGGACATGCCCCAGCACCTGTGTAGTGGACATACCCCAGCACCTGTGTAGTGGACATGCCCCAGCACCTGTGTAGTGGACATGCCCCAGCACCTGTGTAGTGGACATACCCCAGCACCTGTGTAGTGGACATACCCCAGCACCTGTGTATTGGACATGCCCCAGCACCTGTGTAGTGGACATACCCCAGCACCTGTGTAGTGGACATGCCCCAGCACCTGTGTAGTGGACATACCCCAGCACCTGTGTAGTGGACATGCCCCAGCACCTGTGTAGTGGACATGCCCCAGCACCTGTGTAGTGGACATACCCCAGCACCTGTGTAGTGGACATACCCCAGCACCTGTGTAGTGGACATGCCCCAGCACCTGTGTAGTGGACATGCCCCAGCACCAGTGTAGTGGACATGCCCCAGCACCTGTGTAGTGGACATACCCCAGCACCTGTGGAGCAGGACATACCCCAGCACCTGTGTAGTGGACATACCCCAGCACTTGTGTAGTGGACATACCCAGCCCCTGTGTAGTGGACATGCCCCAGCACCTGTGTAGTGGACATACCCCAGCACCTGTGTAGTGGACACACCCCAGCACCTGTGTAGTGGACACACCCCAGCACCTGTGTAGTGGACATACCCCAGCACCTGTGTAGTGGACATACCCCAGCACCTGTGTAGTGGACATGCCCCAGCACCTGTGTAGTGGACATACCCCAGCACCTGTGTAGTGGACATACCCCAGCACCTGTGTAGTGGACATACCCCAGCACCTGTGGAGCAGGACATACCCCAGCACCTGTGTAGTGGACATGCCCCAGCACCTGTGTAGTGGACATACCCCAGCACCTGTGTAGTGGACATACCCCAGCACCTGTGTAGTGGACATACCCCAGCACCTGTGGAGCAGGACATACCCCAGCACCTGTGTAGTGGACATGCCCCAGCACCTGTGTAGTGGACATACCCCAGCACCTGTGTAGTGGACACACCCCAGCACCTGTGTAGTGGACACACCCCAGCACCTGTGTAGTGGACATACCCCAGCACCTGTGTAGTGGACATACCCCAGCACCTGTGTAGTGGACATGCCCCAGCACCTGTGTAGTGGACATACCCCAGCACCTGTGTAGTGGACATGCCCCAGCACCTGTGTAGTGGACATACCCCAGCACCTGTGTAGTGGACATACCCCAGCACCTGTGTAGTGGACATACCCCAGCACCTGTGGAGCAGGACATACCCCAGCACCTGTGTAGTGGACATGCCCCAGCACCTGTGTAGTGGACATACCCCAGCACCTGTGTAGTGGACATACCCCAGCACCTGTGTAGTGGACATACCCCAGCACCTGTGGAGCAGGACATACCCAGCACCTGTGTAGTGGACATGCCCCAGCACCTGTGTAGTGGACATACCCCAGCACCTGTGTAGTGGACATACCCCAGCACCTGTGGAGCAGGACATACCCCAGCACCTGTGTAGTGGACATGCCCCAGCACCTGTGTAGTGGACATACCCCAGCACCTGTGTAGTGGACATACCCCAGCACCTGTGGAGCAGGACATACCCCAGCACCTGTGTAGTGGACATGCCCCAGCACCTGTGTATGGACATACCCCAGCACCTGTGTAGTGGACATACCCCAGCACCTGTGGAGCAGGACATACCCCAGCACCTGTGTAGTGGACATGCCCCAGCACCTGTGTAGTGGACATACCCCAGCACCTGTGTAGTGGACATACCCCAGCACCTGTGTAGTGGACACACCCAGCACCTGTGTAGTGGACATACCCCAGCACCTGTGTAGTGGACACACCCAGCACCTGTGTAGTGGACACACCCAGCACCTGTGTAGTGGACATACCCCAACACCTGTGTAGTGGACATGCCCCAGCACCTGTGTAGTGGACATACCCCAGCACCTGTGTAGTGGACACACCCAGCACCTGTGTAGTGGACATACCCCAACACCTGTGTAGTGGACATGCCCCAGCACCTGTGTAGTGGACATACCCCAGCACCTGTGTAGTGGACATACCCCAGCACCTGTGTAGTGGACATACCCCAGCACCTGTGGAGCAAGATAGACCCGAACACCTGTTAAATCTTAGTGTGCTTCTTGCCGGATACATCCGGCCTCAGTAACCCGAGACTTCACCAGCATCTTTTCAATTATAACTTTTGAACGCAGAATTACTTTTGAGATTGCGTGAAGTGCGTGGTGACGTGTGTGGCGTTCAGAAGCAATAACCGCTTCCCTTCACTGTTAACGCTTGCAATGTTGCAATGATTCACTACTTGCATGTTCCCTCTACTACCCATATTACTTCTGCTGGGGCGAAAAAAATCAACATCCAGTTTCATTTCTGTCTATATTGGAATCCGTATAAACTCATTGTTTTCATTTCAACTTTTTTTGGTCGATTCCCGAGAGAATGAAAAAATAATTATGTGCGTGTGTAAAATTGTTGACTGAGGTGTTTGGGCTAACTTTTAATTTGCATTTTCCTTTTTTATGTGTTCACACGTTTTTGAAGTCGGATTTCAGCTCCTGAATCCCGTTTTTTTCATGACAATGCTTCCCGACTCCGCTGCTGGCTGCTCATAACATCTGCTTTAACAAGTATGGATGGAACGTATTATATTTTTCAATTTTAGTTCATTTCAGTGACCGCCCTTACGCTGAGGAAATGTTTATCAACATTCTTATGCCCAACATATCACGGCAGGATATACCTCAGCCCCCACAACCAACATATCATCGTGGCAGGATATACCTCAGCCCCCACAACCAACATATCATCGTGGCAGGATATACCTCAGCCCCCACAACCAACATATCATCGTGGCAGGATATACCTCAGCCCCCACAACCAACATATCATCGTGGCAGGATATACCTCAGCCCCACAACCAACATATCATCGTGGCAGGATATACCTCAGCCCCACAACCAACATATCATCGTGGCAGGATATACCTCAACCCCCACAACCAACATATCACGGCAGGATATACCTCAACCCCCACAACCAACATATCATCGTGGCAGGATATACCTCCGCCCCCACAACCAACATATCATCGTGGCAGGATATACCTCAGCCCCCACAACCAACATATCATCGTGGCAGGATATACATCAGCCCCCACAACCAACATATCATCGTGGCAGGATATACCTCAACCCCCACAACCAACATATCACGGCAGGATATACCTCAACCCCCACAACCAACATATCATCGTGGCAGGATATACCTCAACCCCCACAACCAACATATCATCGTGGCAGGATATACCTCAGCCCCCACAACCAACATATCACGGCAGGATATACCTCAGCCCCCACAACCAACATATCATCGTGGCAGGATATACCTCAACCCCCACAACCAACATATCATCGTGGCAGGATATACCTCAGCCCCCACAACCAACATATCATCGTGGCAGGATATACCTCAGCCCCCACAACCAACATATCATCGTGGCAGGATATACCTCAACCCCCACAACCAACATATCATCGTGGCAGGATATACCTCAGCCCCCACAACCAACATATCATCGTGGCAGGATATACCTCAACCCCCACAACCAACATATCATCGTGGCAGGATATACCTCAGCCCCCACAACCAACATATCATCGTGGCAGGATATACCTCAACCCCCACAACCAACATATCATCGTGGCAGGATATACCTCAGCCCCCACAACCAACATATCATCGTGGCAGGATATACCTCAGCCCCACAACCAACATATCATCGTGGCAGGATATACCTCAGCCCCCACAACCAACATATCAAGGCAGGATATAATTCTAATGCTATAAAAGTCTTAGACATAAGCCATTGAGATGTGAGAGACACGTGTGATTGAGCACTGAGTGGGGGGGGGACCCCGGTGTTTGCCCTCACTATGGGAGGGGAAATTACTGGTCACGCGGGCGTTCACACTCCCCCGAGGGGAGACGTCTCTATAGCAGAACTGGCGGCCACACTTGGCTTGGTGGAGGTTTGTGTTCCCTGCACCAGCTGTCCACACCCAGCTGTAACTTGGAAGAGGTTTCAGGCCCGGTTTAACGAGGGCAACCTCCAGGGGTCGGTTTAACGAGGGCAACCTCCAGGGGCCGCTTTAACGAGGGGAAGGCTCCAGGGGCCGGTTTAACGAGGGGAAGGAGGCTCCAGGGGACCGGTTTAACGAGGGGAACCTCCAGGGGCCGGTTTAACGAGGGGAAGGGAGGCTACAGGGACCGGTTTAACGAGGGAAGGGAGGCTCCAGGGGACCGGTTTAACGAGGGGAACTTCCAGGGGCCGGTTTAACGAGGGGAAGGCTCCAGGGGCTGGTTTAACGAGGGGAAGGAAGGCTCCAGGGGCCGATTTAACGAGGGAAGGGAGGCTCCAGGGGACCGGTTTAACGAGGGGAACCTCCAGGGGCCGGTTTAACGAGGGGAAGGGAGGCTCCAGGGACCGGTTTAACGATTGGAAGGTAAGCTTCAGGGGCCGGTTGAACGAAGGGAAGGGAGACTTCAAGGACTAGTTTAGACAGGGTAGGGGGCTGGGAGGAGAGTTCCTAGAGACCAGTTTAATGAGGGGGGAGCACCCCCCTTCCCTCTAGTTAAACCACCGGTTATACATGTGTATACTAAAGCATACACATGTATGAAAGGGTATAACAAAGCAAGATATTATTCAGGTGATTACGGAGTAAGAAAACAGTAAAGAATACAAATTGGCTGAGTTTAGATTTACGAAAGACCTGGGTAAATATTGGTTTGGACACACGGCTGTTGATTTATGGAGCAAATTACCGGCCAGCATAACAGAGGGAGAGGAGGGAGAGAGAGAGAGGAAAAGAGGAGATAGAGAAAGAGAAAGGAAGAGTGAGTTTGTTTGCTATAAGCTTCACTAATACTCCCTCATCCTCCAGGACAAGCTCCACTAACACCCTTATACTCCAGGACAAGCTCCACTAACACCCTCCACATCAAGGCAGAAGCAGCCTTATACCACCCAGGTATACAGCCACCCCTCCCCCCCTCCCTCCCCCTCGGAGCTATACCTCGAGCGAGGCCCAGAGCAACAACATGGAGGAGGAGCAGCAACAGATACCTCTCAAGGTTCACTCATTTAACTCATTTACAATAATTACAGGTGTTGAGCCCGGGAACACCTGTTTCTTCTCGACCAAAACAAAAACAAATTTTCGATGATGGCAGAACAATTTTACGCACCTGTTGAAGCTGTGTTTTCCCCTTCTGTTGCTGGTGTTGTTGGTGTTGCTGGTGTTGCTGGTGTTGCTTATGTTTCTAAATGTGGGCGTTGGGTGAAGATAAGGGGTATCAGGGAGAAGAGAGATAAGGGGTATGAAGGAGAGGACATGAGAGTCAGGGAAAAAACCGATACTTCAGATACAGGGTCAAGAGTCACAAAATATTGTTCCTTCAAGGCCGTAGAGTTGAGCGCGTGAAGCTGGAACAAATTTATTGGATATCCGGTGACGGTGACATTGGTGCTCCACCCTCAAGGGCCGGCTGGTGCTCCACCCTCGAGGCCTGGCTGGTGCTCCACCCTCGAGGCCTGGCTGGTGCTCCACCCTCGAGGCCTGGCTGGTGCTCCACCCTCCAGGCCTGGCTGGTGCTCCACCCTCGAGGCCTGGCTGGTGCTCCACCCTCCAGGGCTGGCTGGTGCTCCACCCTCCAGGGCTGGCTGGTGCTCCACCCTCCAGGCCTGGCTGGTGCTCCACCCTCCAGGCCTGACTGGTGCTCCACCCTCGAGGCCTGGCTGGTGCTCCACCCTCCAGGCCCGGCTGGTGCTCCACCCTCCAGGCCTGGCTGGTGCTCCACCCTCCAGGCCTGGCTGGTGCTCCACCCTCCAGGCCTGGCTGGTGCTCCACCCTCCAGGCCTGGCTGGTGCTCCACCCTCGAGGCCTGGCTGGTGCTCCACCCTCGAGGCCTGGCTGGTGCTCCACCCTCGAGGCCTGGCTGGTGCTCCACCCTCGAGGCCTGACTGGTGCTCCACCCTCCAGGCCTGGCTGGTGCTCCACCCTCCAGGCCCGGCTGGTGCTCCAACCTCCAGGCCCGGCTGGTGCTCCACCCTCCAGGCCTGGCTGGTGCTCCACCCTCCAGGCCTGGCTGGTGCTCCACCCTCCAGGCCCGGCTGGTGCTCCACCCTCCAGGCCTGGCTGGTGCTCCACCCTCCAGGCCTGGCTGGTGCTCCACCCTCCAGGCCTGACTGGTGCTCCACCCTCGAGGCCTGGCTGGTGCTCCACCCTCCAGGCCCGGCTGGTGCTCCACCCTCCAGGCCCGGCTGGTGCTCCACCCTCCAGGCCTGGCTGGTGCTCCACCCTCCAGGCCTGGCTGGTGCTCCACCCTCCAGGCCCGGCTGGTGCTCCACCCTCGAGGCCTGGCTGGTGCTCCACCCTCGAGGCCTGGCTGGTGCTCCACCCTCGAGGCCTGGCTGGTGCTCCACCCTCGAGGCCTGGCTGGTGCTCCACCCTCGAGGCCTGGCTGGTGCTCCACCCTCGAGGCCTGGCTGGTGCTCCACCCTCCAGGCCCGGCTGGTGCTCCACCCTCCAGGCCCGGCTGGTGCTCCACCCTCCAGGCCTGGCTGGTGCTCCACCCTCCAGGCCTGGCTGGTGCTCCACCCTCGAGGCCTGGCTGGTGCTCCACCCTCGAGGCCTGGCTGGCGCTCCACCCTCGAGGCCTGGCTGGTGCTCCACCCTCGAGGCCTGACTGGTGCTCCACCCTCGAGGCCTGGCTGGTGCTCCACCCTCCAGGCCCGGCTGGTGCTCCACCCTCCAGGCCTGGCTGGTGCTCCACCCTCCAGGCCTGACTGGTGCTCCACCCTCGAGGCCTGGCTGGTGCTCCACCCTCCAGGCCTGGCTGGTGCTCCACCCTCCAGGGCTTGCTGGTGCTCCACCCTCGAGGCCTGGCTGGTGCTCCACCCTCCAGGCCTGGCTGGTGCTCCACCCTCCAGGGCTGGCTGGTGCTCCACCCTCGAGGCCTGGCTGGTGCTCCACCCTCGAGGCCTGGCTGGTGCTCCACCCTCCAGGCCCGGCTGGTGCTCCACCCTCCAGGCCCGGCTGGTGCTCCACCCTCCAGGCCTGGCTGGTGCTCCACCCTCCAGGCCTGGCTGGTGCTCCACCCTCGAGGCCTGGCTGGTGCTCCACCCTCGAGGCCTGGCTGGTGCTCCACCCTCGAGGCCTGGCTGGTGCTCCACCCTCGAGGCCTGACTGGTGCTCCACCCTCGAGGCCTGGCTGGTGCTCCACCCTCCAGGCCTGGCTGGTGCTCCACCCTCCAGGGCTTGCTGGTGCTCCACCCTCGAGGCCTGGCTGGTGCTCCACCCTCCAGGCCTGGCTGGTGCTCCACCCTCCAGGGCTGGCTGGTGCTCCACCCTCGAGGCCTGGCTGGTGCTCCACCCTCGAGGCCTGACTGGTGCTCCACCCTCGAGGCCTGGCTGGTGCTCCACCCTCCAGGCCTGGCTGGTGCTCCACCCTCCAGGGCTTGCTGGTGCTCCACCCTCGAGGCCTGGCTGGTGCTCCACCCTCCAGGCCTGGCTGGTGCTCCACCCTCCAGGGCTGGCTGGTGCTCCACCCTCGAGGCCTGGCTGGTGCTCCACCCTCGAGGCCTGGCTGGTGCTCCACCCTCCAGGGCCGGCTGGTGATCCACCCTCGAGGCCTGGCTGGTGCTCCACCCTCGAGGCCTGGCTGGTGCTCCACCCTCGAGGGCTGGCTGGTGCTCCACCCTCGAGGCCTGGCTGGTGCTCCACCCTCCAGGCCTGGCTGGTGCTCCACCCTCCAGGGCTGGCTGGTGCTCCACCCTCGAGGCCTGGCTGGTGCTCCACCCTCGAGGCCTGGCTGGTGCTCCACCCTCCAGGGCCGGCTGGTGATCCACCCTCGAGGCCTGGCTGGTGCTCCACCCTCGAGGCCTGGCTGGTGCTCCACCCTCCAGGCCTGGCTGGTGCTCCACCCTCCAGGCCCGGCTGGTGCTCCACCCTCCAGGCCCGGCTGGTGCTCCACCCTCCAGGCCTGGCTGGTGCTCCACCCTCCAGGCCTGGCTGGTGCTCCACCCTCGAGGCCTGGCTGGTGCTCCACCCTCGAGGCCTGGCTGGTGCTCCACCCTCGAGGCCTGGCTGGTGCTCCACCCTCGAGGCCTGACTGGTGCTCCACCCTCCAGGCCTGGCTGGTGCTCCACCCTCCAGGCCTGGCTGGTGCTCCACCCTCCAGGGCTTGCTGGTGCTCCACCCTCGAGGCCTGGCTGGTGCTCCACCCTCCAGGCCTGGCTGGTGCTCCACCCTCCAGGGCTGGCTGGTGCTCCACCCTCGAGGCCTGGCTGGTGCTCCACCCTCGAGGCCTGGCTGGTGCTCCACCCTCCAGGGCCGGCTGGTGATCCACCCTCGAGGCCTGGCTGGTGCTCCACCCTCGAGGCCTGGCTGGTGCTCCACCCTCGAGGGCTGGCTGGTGCTCCACCCTCGAGGCCTGGCTGGTGCTCCACCCTCCAGGCCTGGCTGGTGCTCCACCCTCCAGGGCTGGCTGGTGCTCCACCCTCGAGGCCTGGCTGGTGCTCCACCCTCGAGGCCTGGCTGGTGCTCCACCCTCCAGGGCCGGCTGGTGATCCACCCTCGAGGCCTGGCTGGTGCTCCACCCTCGAGGCCTGGCTGGTGCTCCACCCTCGAGGGCTGGCTGGTGCTCCACCCTCGAGGCCTGGCTGGTGCTCCACCCTCCAGGGCCGGCTGGTGCTCCACCCTCGAGGGCTGACTGGTGCTCCACCTTCGAGAGAGACGCGGAAGATCCTCAAACATTTTCTCCAGAATTTGTCTTCCATTTCACTTCGCTTAAATCATTAATGTTCGCTCTGGTGATTTTAACTCTCACTGGTGCGTGCGTTCATTTTGGTTTTGAACACACACTTCAGCGTCTCTTTCTTGATGCTCTTCCCTCCTCTCACACTTCTCCTTTACGCACGCACACGCACTCACATATGCGTCAGTCACACGCACTCACATATACGTCAGTCACACGCACTCACATATACGTCAGTCACACGCACTCACATATACGTCAGTCACACGCACTCACATATACGTCAGTCACACGCACTCACATATACGTCAGTCACACGCACTCACATATACGTCAGTCACACGCACTCACATATTCGTCAGTCACACGCACTCACATATACGTCAGTCACACGCACTCACATATACGTCAGTCACACGCACTCACATATACGTCAGTCACACGCACTCACATATACGTCAGTCACACGCACTCACATATACGTCAGTCACACGCACTCACATATACGTCAGTCACACGCACTCACATATACGTCAGTCACACGCACTCACATATACGTCAGTCACACGCACTCACATATACGTCAGTCACACGCACTCACATATACGTCAGTCGCACGCACTCACATATACGTCAGTCACACGCACTCACATATACGTCAGTCACACGCACTCACATATACGTCAGTCACACGCACTCACATATACGTCAGTCTCACGCACTTACATATACGTCAGTCTCACAAAGACACACACACTCATACACATGCACATGTTCATAGTTTCTTTCACTCTGATGCCCCTGTTCACCTAGCAGTAAATAGGTACCTGTGAGTTAGACAGCTGCTACGGACGGCTTCCTGGGGATATGTGAGTGTGCGTATGTTAAGAGTGAATATATATGTTGTAAACATAATAGAATAAAAAAAAGAGATCAGTTAGAAAGGCGGAGTCCAAGAGCTAATAGCTCGATTCTACAAGCACAAATAGTAAATACACAGGTATCTCAAACACACACACACACACACACACACACACACACACACACACACACACACACACACACACACACACACACACACACACACACCAGAAAACATGATATTGCATCTACATATCTCGTCGCTACAACCCAATCACAACGAGGGCTGATTAAACTAGAGTCAGTAGTCAACAACCCAGAAGGGAAGTTATCTTGAGGTTATCTTGAGATGATTTAGGGACTTTTTAGTGTCCCAGTCCTCGACCAGGCCTCCACCCCCAGGAAGCAGCCCGTGACAGCTGACTAACACCCAGGTACCTATTTTACTGCTAGGTAACAGGGGCATAGGGTGAAAGAAACTCTGCCCATTGTTTCTCCCAGGCGCCTGGGATCGAACCCAGGACCACAGGATCACAAGTCCAGCGTGCTGTCCGCTCGGCCGACCGGCTCCCTACGGTTTAAGGGAACCCCAAACGGTTTAAACAGCAACACGATGCGAACATCAATCAAGACATCAATGGTATGGGGAACTATGGCTAGTCCTGAGAAGGTGTCCAGCGGGAGATTGTCTCGTGGAACATAACATGATGAACAGGGACTCTGTACAACATGATGCGGTACACAGTGGACTCTGTCTCTCAGGTCCTTACAGACAAAACGACGAAGATAAGATGACCAAACCCCACACCGGAAGATGATGAGACGACGACGTTTTCGGTCCGTCCTGGACCATTATCAAGTCGTATGTGACGGACGGTCCAGGACGGACCGAAACGTCGTCGTCTCCTCATCTTCTGGTGTGTGGTCTGGTCATCATATCTTCAGCCACATTATTCTGACTCATCGTCTGGAAAACGACGAAACTCATCATTATCTGACAATTATTGCATCATCATTATCACTTTCTGACTGAAGGTGAGACTGTCACCGGTGATAAATACTGCCACCAGTTGAATGCTTCTCACACTAATGATGCCTGGTGACGCTAATTATGTACACACCACCAGGTCACAACCCAACTATACACACACCATGATGTGTGTATAGTTGTATGTATAGTTTGTATGGGACCTGCAGGTCCCATACAAACTTCACTGCCCAGTTGCAGGCCTCCATCAGTTCAAGTCACTTACTACCAATTAAGTAAAGATATAACACCCCCAGAAGGAACAAATGCAGTTTTCTCGCGACTTGATCTTGTTACCTGAGAGACAGGTAACTCTGAGTGAGAAGTGGCACAGGAGAGTGCTCCTTGGCCGGCCCCTTAAGTCTTTGTCTACTTCCTCCCCTGAAATAGCCAGGGGTCTGATTCACGAAGCAGTTACGCAAGCACTTATGAACCTGTACATCTTTTCTCAATCTTTGACGGCTTTGTTTACAATTATTAAACAGTTAATGAGCTCCGAAGCACCAGGAGGCTGTTTATAACAATAACAACAGTTGATTGGGAAGTTTTCATGCCGGTAAACTGTTTAATAAATGTAACCAATGCCGCCAAAGAGTAAGGAAAGATGTACACGTTCGTAAGTGCTTGCGTAACTACTTCGTGACTGGCCGCAGAGGTTCAACGGTGTGTCGACGCCACTTGGCTGGATATGACATAACGAGCCCATTTTAATAACTGAATATATGCAACATGAAAGTCTTGAGGAAGACACTGAGGAGGCCTGACGGCTGAGTGGACAGCGCTCGGGTTTCATAGTCCTAAGGGTCCCGTTTCGATCCCCGGAGGAACCCACAACAAATGGACAGTTTCTTTCACCCCGATCCCCCTGTTCACCTAGCAGTAAAAAGGTACCTGGGAGTTAGACAGTTGCTACGGACTGCTTAATAGGAATGTGTGTGGGTGAAAAATTTGGATTAAAGACTTGCCCGAAACGCTATACGTGCTAGTGGCTGTACAAGAATGTAAGAAGTCTTACATTCTGCTTAACATTCTTACAAGTCTTAGAAGTCTCAAACTTGCGACGACAGATCATTATAGAAGGAACTCCTGGAACATAATATACAAGTCAGCTGATGTAGACAAAGTTTTTCAATGAATACCGAACGAGACCGTCCAAGTTCTTAAGAAGCCGGCACAATAATTCCCAAGACAATGCTGGGAAGGCGCCCATCATGTCCCTGGAAGATGAAAGCTGCCCCCCCCCCCCCCCCCGGCCAAGACGCGAGACAGAGAGCAGCGGCTACAGAGCACACGTCACCCACATGAGAGGAGATGTGCTGCTGGTGTACTACACTAACCTGTACCACCCTGCACAACGAGGCTTTCAAGCCTTGCACTTATACCTGTCACTCAGCGTCTTCAAAGGTAAAAATGGCCGCTGGAGAGAACACCCAGAAGCACTCTAAGGCCAGGATCGTTGAACTAAATAGATTAAACGCAGAGAATAAATTGAACGCTGAATTAGATTGAACACCGAGTAGAGTGAACGCCGAAAATAGATTGAACGCCTAGGAAACACTGAGAGGCAGGAAGGATTTATCAGGATAAAACGCCAAGTCACCACGACTATATGGCACTTGGAAGGGGTCAGGATAGAGATTTGGACAGGTGGGAAGGAATGGTGTCCAACCACTTGGACGGTCCGGGATTGAACGCCGACCTGCATGAAGCGAGTCCGACGTTCTACCCTCCACCCTCAAGTGGTTGGAATTAAGTCCATTAAGCTAAAATGCTGAAATAAATGAGTCAGGAAAGAGGAGACATGCTCACAACATAAAAAATTTGGAAGTCATTGATCAAGTGAATAAACACTAAATGTTAAGCACGAGGGGCAACACGCGCGAGAAGACACTGTAATATTCACATACCTACTCCAGCAAAATTAATAGAAAGAACCGCGTTTTGTGCACGTTCTTAATAACCGACATGTAGATAATCACACACACACACACACACAAAATGGCATCTGTTTACAGGAGCCCTGAGGAAGCTGATGTGAACCCCATGTAGCCGCGGGAGTTTTGAATCATACGCTATACCTATAAAATCTCTGAGGTGCGTTGCGCACCACCCATCGAACGCCTACAGGCGCGTTGCGCAGTGCAGTAGTTAACAGATGGAATGCATTAAGCAGACTCCATACACAGTTTTAAATGTACATATGACAAATCCCAGTAGGTTCAGGAACCTGTACACCAGTTGACTGACTGTTGAGAGGCGGGACCAAAGAGCCAGAGTAAACCCCCCACAAGCACAACTAGGTTGTACAGACCAGAGTAGTAGACGGTTGAAACAAGCTCAGCGAGAAGGTGGTTTAGGCCAAAACCGTCAATAGTTTCAAAGCGTTATACGATAAAGAGTACTGGTAAGACGGGACACCACGATCGTTGCTCTCGTCCCATAACTACACTTAGGTAATTACACACACACACACACAGCTGTGACTGACAGGTTTTTGTATACGAACCTAATTCATCACTCTTACAATCCCCAAAACATCGGAGCTATATCAACAATGATAAACTCTCTACACTTTCACAAAGGCGCGAACACTGAATCACACGTCATCCCTGCTGAGTGGAGGCGGTGTGTGTGTGTGTGTGTGTGTGTGTGTGTGTGTGTGTGTGTGTGTGTGTGTGTGTGTGTGTGTGTGTGTGTGTGGCGTCAACAGCGGTGGATGCTGAGAGACAGTCAGACAGCGTGGTAATGAAGTAAGAGATCACGTCCAGTGGGCCGTAATAAAACCCTGACAAGGAGTCCGCACAAACACTACACACACACACACACACACACACACACACACACACACACACACACACACACACACACACACACACACACACACACACACACACACACATGAGCGACCACAGTGTACTGGTGTTTGAGTACTTGATTGAAGAAGGGTTATTGAACTCGAGGAGGGATACCGAAACTAAAAAGTTAGCATACCGAAAGGGAAACTATGAGGGGATAAGAAAATTCCTAACAGATATAGCATAGGAAACAGAGCTCAGGGAAAAGACGGCCCAAGATATGATGGATTACATCACGCAGAAGTGCAAGGACGCAGCAAACAAGTTTGTCCCAGTCCAAAAGGAAAACAGAGAAATGAAAATGAGAAACCCATGGTTTAATCAGAGATGTAGGCTAGCTAAGCAGCAAAGTAAAAGGGCATGGAGAAACTATAGGAATAACAGGACACTGAAGAGCAGAGAAAGATACCAGAATGCCAGGAATGAATATGTCAGGATGAGAAGAGAGGCAGAAAGACAATACGAAAATGACATCGCAAGCAAGGCAAAGACTCAGCCTAAATTGTTGCATAGCCACATCAGGAGAAAAACAACAGTAAAGGAACAGGTTATGAAATTAAGGATAGGGGCGGAAGGATTCACTACAAATGACAAGGAAGTGTGTGAGGAATTGAATAAGAAATTCCAGGAGGTCTTCACCTTAGAGCAAGGAGAAATTCCAGAGGTAAGTGAGGGAATAGCTAACCAGGAACCATTGGAAGAGTTTGAGATTACCAGCGGGGAAGTAAGGAAGTGTTTACTTGAGTTTGATGTGACAAAGGCTATAGGCCCAGATGGAATGTCCCCTTGGGTTCTAAAGGAAGGAGCAAGAGAACTGCGCCTACCACTCTCCATAGTGTATAACAAATTACTGGCAACAGGGGAACTGCCAGATATTTGGAAAGCAGCTAACGTAGTCCCGATATACAAGAAAGGGGATAGATAGGAGGCACTGAACTACAGGCCAGTGTCCCTAACCTGCATACCATGCAAGATGATGGAGAAGATTGTGCGAAGAAAGCTAGTGGAGCACCTAGAGCGAAGGAACTTTGTAACACAGCATCAACATGGGTTCAGGGATGGCAGGTCCTGCCTCTCAGGGTTACTTGAATTCTACGACCAGGCAACAAAAATAAGGCAAGAAAGAGAAGGGTGGGCAGACTGCATATTTTTGGATTGTCAAAAAGTCTTTGATACAGTGCCACACAAGAGGCTAGTGCGAAAGTTGGAGATGCAGGCTGGAGTGAGAGGGAAGGTACTCCGGTGGATAGAGGAGTACCTAAGCAACAGGAGACAACGAGTCTGTGTGAGGGGTGAGGTCTCAGATTGGCGAGACGTTACAAGTGGAGTCCCGCAGGGGTCAGTCCTTGGACCTATACTGTTTCTGGTATATGTAAATGATCTCCCAGAGGGTATAGATTCGTTCCTCTCAATGTTTGCCGACGATGCAAAAATTATGAGGAGGATTGAAAAAGAGGATAATAGTAAGAGGCTACAAGATGACCTAGATAGACTGAGTGAATGGTCCAACAAATGGCTGTTGAAGTTCAACCCGAGTAAATGCAAGGTAATGAAACTAGGCAGTGGAAACAGGAGGCCAGACACAGGATACAGAATAGGAGATGAAGTATTTAATGAAACAGACAGAGAGAAAGATTTAGGAGTTGATATCACACCAAACCTGTCTCCTGAAGCCCACATAAAGAGAATAACGTCTGCGGCATATGCGAGGCTGGCTAACATCAGAACGGCGTTCAGGAACCTGTGTAAGGAATCATTCAGAATCTTGTACACCACATATGTAAGACCAATCCTGGAGTATGCGGCCCCAGCATGGAGCCCGTACCTTGTCAAGCACAAGACGAAGCTGGAAAAAGTCCAAAGGTATGCTACTAGACTAGTCCCAGAACTAAGAGGCATGAGTTATGAGGAAAGGCTGCGGGAAATGCACCTTACGACACTGGAAGACAGAAGAGTAAGGGGAGACATGATCACAACCTACAAAATCCTCAGGGGAATCGACCGCGTAAACAAGGATGAACTATTCAACACTGGTGGGACGCGAACAAGGGGACACAGGTGGAAGCTGAGTACCCAAATGAGCCACAGAGACGTTAGAAAGAACTTTTTCAGTGTCAGAGTAGTTAGTAAATGGAATGCACTAGGAAGTGATGTGGTGGAGGCTGACTCCATACACAGTTTCAAGTGTAGGTATGATAGAGCCCAGTAGGCTCAAGAATCTGTACACCAGTTGATTGACGGTTGAGAGGCGGGACCAAAGAGCCAAAGCTCAACCCCCGCAAGCACAATTAGGTGAGTACACAAAATACTGGATTGATATGTTGTTATATAACATCTATAATAAAGCTCTTCCATGAAGTATATTTTTTGGTGCCAGTTTAATTTACTACTTTATAGTCTAGTTCACGTCTGTGAGACAAATATATAAATGGGTATAAATTAGATAAGTTTAGATTTACGAAAGACCTGGGTAAATACTGGTTCTTTAACAGGGTTGTTGATTTGTGGAACCAATTACTGCGTAACGTAGTGGAGGTGGGGTCCCTCGATTGTTTCAAGCGAGGGTTGGACATGTATATGAATGGTATTGGGTGGTTATAAATAGGAGCTGCCTCGTATGGGCCAATAGGCCTTTTGCAGTTACCTTTATTCTTATGTTCTTATATGCTGTTTTAAAGGTATTATTACCCCCATACCCATCCTGTGGTTGGTGGTGGATGGACTGATTTGTGTAGTTTTGAAGTACAAACTCGAATTTGAAATTACAAGATTTAAAAAAATACCTTTTTAATAAGACAATCAATAAAACCCGGACAAGGGACGGCAGCCATACTCATGATGGAGAAGCAACAGTAGAAAGACTCACCATCCTCCTCACCTCCCTCACACACGATAAGAAAATCAAAATGAGAAACGTACATTAGTTCCCAGACCCATCACGTCGTCGTGGTAACACAGGTCACCATGCACACACACAACCCTTTACGAAACCTGTAAGGTGTCACAACCCGCACACATATATGTACACAACCCACACACACACACACACACACACATAAGGGACTATCTGGGTGAAGATAAGGGACTATCTGGGTGAAGTGCAGTGGGAGGAAGAAATTAGAGGAAAAACAGTCCAAGATATGATGGACCTAGTCATACAGAAATGCCAGGAGGCCGAAGAGAGATTTATACCAACGGTAAAGGGAAAAAATAAGAAGGAATATAATAACCCATGGTTTAATAGACAGTGTCAGGAAGCAAAAATGGCCAGCAGGCGGGAGTGGAGGAAGTACAGAAGACAAAGAACAGAGGACAACAGAAGCAGATACAACAGAGCTAGGAACGATTACATTAACATAAGACGAACATCGGAAAGGGACTATGAGAACGATATTGCAATCAAAGCGAAAAAACAACCTAAGTTACTACACAGTCATATAAGAAGAAAAATGTCGGTGAACGACCAAGTGACAAGACTAAGGAAGACAGAGGGGGCATATACTCAAAGTGACAAGGAAATCTGCGAGGCACTGAATGCCAGTTTCCATGGAGTGTTCACTACCGAGCCTGAGCAGCTCCCATTGTTGGAAGGGGTTACCCTAGATGAAAGACTATCAGATATAGAGGTGACAGCAGAGGAGGTAATGAAACAGTTGACAACTCTAGATGCAACTAAAGCAGTTGGACCAGACAAAGTATCACCGTGGATACTAAAAGAAGCAGCACAGGCCCTCAGCGTGCCTCTGGCAATGATGGTTGCACACCTGGAGAACATTAGGTTTGTGAACAAACATCAACATGGGTTCTGGACAGGGAAATCGTGCCTAACAAACCTTCTGGAATTCTATGATAAAATAACGAGGATAAGACAGGACAGAGATGGTTGGGCAGACTGCATATTTCTGAACTGCCAAAAAGCCTTTGATACAGTACCGCACATGAGACTGCTGTTCAAGCTCGAGAGGCAGGCGAGGGTGGGGGGAAAGGTCCTAGCATGGATAAGGAACTACCTAACAGGAAGGAGCCAAAGAGTTACGGCAAGGGGCGAGAAGTCGGACTGGCGAACAGTAACAAGTGGAGTACCACAAGGATCGGTGCTGGGACCAATTCTATTTCTTGTATATGTTAACGACATGTTTACAGGCGTAGAGTCCTACATGTCGATGTTTGCGGATGATGCAAAGTTGATGAGAAGAGTTGTGACAGATTAGGATTGCTGGATCCTCCAAGAGGACCTGAACAGATTGCAGAGATGGTCACAGAAATGGCTACTAGAATTCAACACGAGCAAATGTAAAGTTATGGAAATGGGACTAGGAGATAGGAGACCAAAGGGACAGTACACAATGAAGGGGAACAGCCTACCTGTAACGACGCGTGAAAGAGACCTGGGGGTGGACGTAACACCTAATCTATCTCCTGAGGCACATATTAATAGGATAACGACAGCAGCGTACTCTACACTGGCAAAAGTTAGAACATCATTCAGAAACCTAAGTAAGGAGGCATTTAGGGCGCTTTACACTGCCTATGTAAGGCCAGTCTTAGAGTATGCCGCCTCATCATGGAGTCCCCATCTGAAGAAGCATATAATGAAACTGGAAAAGGTTCAGAGGTTTGCAACGAGACTCGTCCCAGAGCTACGAGGGATGGGGTATGAGGAGCGCTTGAGGGAACTGTGCCTTACGACACTAGAAAGAAGAAGGGAGAGGGGGGACATGATAGGAACGTATAAGATACTCAGAGGGATTGACAGAGTGGACATAGACGAAATGTTCACACGGAATAGTAACAGAACGAGAGGACATGGATGGAAGCTTGAAACTCAGATGAGTCACAGAGATGTTAGGAAGTTTTCGTTTAGCGTGAGAGTAGTGGGGAAATGGAATGCACTTCAGGAACAGGTTGTGGAAGCAAATACTATTCATAATTTTAAAACCAGGTATGATAGGGAAATGGGACAGGAGTCATTGCTGTAAACAACCGATGCTCGAAAGGCGGGATCCAAGAGTCAATGCTCGATCCTGCAGACACAACTAGGTGAGTACACACATATATGTACACAACTCACACACACACATATATGTACACAACCCACACACACACACACACATATATGTACACAACCCACACACACACACACATATATGTACACAACTCACACACACACATATATGTACACAACTCACACACATACACACACATATATGTACACAACTCACACACACACACACACACATATATGTACACAACCCACACACACACACACACATATATGTACACAACTCACACACACACATATATGTACACAACTCACACACACACATATATGTACACAACTCACACACACACACACACACACACATATATGTACACAACCCACACACACACACACACACACATATATGTACACAACCCACACACACACATATATGTACACAACCCACACACACACACACACATATATGTACACAACTCACACACACACATATGTACACAACCCACACACACACACACATATATATATATATGTACACTACCCACACACACACACATATATATATATGTACACAACCCACACACACACACATATGTACACAACCCACACACACACACATATGTACACAACCCACACACACACACACACATATATGTACACAACCCACACACACACACACACACACACACATATGTACACAACTCACACACACACACACACATATATGTACACAACCCACACATCTGAAGCCAAGGAAGCGACGACGTTTCGGTCCGTCTTGAACCTTTATCAAGTCTCCACATATTAATGACACAAATTAAACTAACCTTCTCGACATATCTCAACACGTCTCAAGAGGGGGGAGGGAGGGAGGGGGCACTGTAACAACAGGGAGACCTGAGACACAGAGAGACGGACATGGATGATCTTGAACAAATATTAGAAAATGGATCAGATAGCGATGCTTCGCGCCGTCTGTCTTCGTTAGTGGCAGATTACTCGACAGCCGATTAATCCCCGCTCGAAATACTCGCTGGTTGTTACCGATGGGATTACTGGTAGAGTAATATATATGGCTGCCAATTATAGTCGCTTCCCTTATGTGAACAATTATATCCTTATGAAATCCTTTTGGTTCATCTAGGTGACTTCCTCCTGATAAGTTCTCCTCATTTAATTTCGCATCTCATAAGCGCTGATTCCACACTGAAGTTGCATATTCTCTACATATTCTGGCCAGCAACTGACATGCGTAGTGTACTGGTGGGTTGTCAACCAGGCCGTGGTGGATATGTGGGCCTGCGGGCCGCTCCAAGCAACAGCCTGTTGGACCAAGCTCTCAGAAGTCAAGCCTGGTCTTGGGCCGGGCTTGGGGTTCCGCCCGTGTCTTGCTGGAACAGACTCTACTTTAGCTGCTCTAAACAAGTTGACTATTCAAGATTCTATTCACTGATGGAAAACAATAATTTAGATTTAGAATTCAGTAAAAATGATTATAACTTCAGACTTATGCCTTGAATCCCAATTTAAAAGAAAATAAAGATTTGGACATCATTTACAAACTCGTAAATTACATGCAAGACACTACAAAATATAACTTTGTTATTTCATTGCAGATCATGCGTTGGAAACAGGACAGGATGTGGCTGTGAGGTGAGGCTCGTGCTGCAGCCACCACCACCACCACCACCACCCCCCCTCACACCCCAGCCCAGCCGCTGGGGTGTGGATCACGGACGACCCAAAGACAAATAGCAAGAAGAGAGCATCGTACACACAGCCCCGTCACACACACACAAGTTGGTCCACAGCTTGTGCTGCACCTTGAGTACAAGACTCACCTCATTACTCACTCGAGAAGCTCACATGTGAGCATCTTAGTTATAAGTGTGAGTCCTGCACTCACCTGAGACTCTCACGAGCTGTGAACATCTTCATCTCAGGTGAGTAATCTTATAATTAAAAACTAATCTTATAATTAAAAGTAGTGAGTAATCTTATAATTAAAAGCCTACAGGACATGTGGGATGAGGGAATCCTATGGAAACCACCCGATTTCGCCCTCCTTAAGAGACCCACAATGGTGGCCTGGAGAAGGGGGAAAATGATTAAGGGGCCGCCAAGTCCGGGCACATTTCTCACAGACAATGGTGTCTTCCGACGGTGCTACGACCCGTAGAGAGAGAGCACCAACTGGCCAACTTACGGAACTCCACTATATCCGGGGTTATGGAGGCAAAAATAGGCCGCGAGGCCTCCCTGTGTACTGACATAGTTGTACTCACCTAGTTGTGCTTGCGGGGGTTGAGCTCTGGCACTTTGGTCCCGCCTCTCAACTGTCAATCAACTGGTGTACAGGTTCCTGAGCCTACTGGGCTCTATCATATCTACATCTGAGCTGTGTATGGAGTCAGCCTCCACCACATCACTGCCTAATGCATTCCATTTGTCAACTACTGTGAGCGTGCTCTATGCTCTCTGTACTCTGTGTGTGCTAGCATGCATGCGCGCACGCGCAACTGAATAAGTTTAGTGAAGGGATGCTGAAAAATGGCATTACCCGGCCCGGATGGGCAGAAGGTGCGGGTCATCAAGAGCGGCCACATACACTTGCCGCCAAATATACATCACACCATATTTATTATCTCGGCATAACAACATTTTATGAAGAGGGGGAGAAGGCGGGGGAGGGGGAGGGGGAGAGGGGGATGGGGGAGACGGGGGAGAGGAAGACGGGTGAGGGGAGGAGGAGGAGAGGGGGAGGGGTGACATCTCATAAACTTTGTACAATGAACATCCCAAAGTTTCCTTTCCAACACTCTGGCACCTGTTGTTGTTACTAATATAATCACAACGAGCTCTTAGGGGGAGAAGGAACTAGGGAATATAGGGAAATATGGTTGAAGAACCACATAAGCCAAATACCCGTTCGTTATATCAACCCTATAACAAGCCAGTCCGACCTCTCGAGCGTTCAGAAACGTCACTAAGCTGATGTATTAAACTGCCCGAACCTATCCTAACCGAAGACCCACGAACAGAAAACGGGACATCACATGAGGTTTGCGAGCCGCTGTGCCTACATCAACGTATGTTTTGGCCGTAGGGGAGATTTTTATACGTCAAAATGCGATGTACTTTTCCATAGACCGGGAAGAACCAGCAGCTCCTTAGTTCAAACATCTCCCAGTTCCTTCTCTTCAGTAGTGACGTAACTTCTGGCGCGTGCAGCGAGCTTTCATCGGCAAATTATTTTACATTAATGTGTCAAACATAATTTTACCTCGGCACTTATCACCGTCATCATTAACTGCTAAGTTGGTGGTCCCCCGTGTCCGTTCATCCTCTTGGTGCTCCAGCCTTCAGTTCCTCATATTCTTCGCGAATTCTCAGGTCGACAATCAATTTGAGAATGGTCCAGGAAGGACGGAAACGTCGTCGTCCCTTCACCTTCTAGTGTGTGGTCTGGTCAACATATTTCAGCCACGTTATTGTGACTCCTCGTCTGCATACTCTTCTCCACTGTTAGTTCGTAATACCAAACATTCTCAGTTTTAATATTTAAGGATTTTTTAGCACTTGAACAGGTTTCCATGATTTTCCCATACTGTAATAATTTATTCTCTGTAATCCACAAACGCATCTTAGATTATCTATTTTTTATGCTGTTAAATCTTGCTTTCTCATCCACTTCCTCTGCGCTTAACTCTTGATTTCTCATCCACTTCTGCTCTTATCCCTTGAGGTCTCATAAATTTCTCATGCTATTAACTTGACTTCTCAACCATTTCTTCTGCTCTTAGTTACACATTTCTCATCTCCTCCTCTGCACACCAGCGCGCCACATCCACAAATAAGAATGAGACACTCAAATGTTAATTAACCCGTCAGGCCGCATCTACTCTTCTCTGGACTGTGTTTGTACCCTCCACTGACCCCTCTATCATCTTAGCTTCTGAAGACTACTCTTAAGACTGCCTTCATTTATATTTATTACTCTGAGCTCTCTTCTCTCTCCTTCACTATTGCATTATTTTCATTCACAATCACCTCCAGGAGGCCCGGTCTCACATACGTCAACAACAACGTTATTAAATTGCACATCACCCAGCACAAAGACATCACAATGGCATGAATGTGATGATTTTCTCTAAAGTTGAAAATAATCTCAACTTTATTCTTTAAATTTACATATAACAACTAAAGACATTTCTCAATTTACATGTATTTTATTTGTCTCTGCCTTACAAAATGTCTCATCTGCATAGTTAGAGATCCATCCATAATACCTATTTCACGTGAAATTAGCACATTTGTCGTTCATCACGAACTCTCATATAATGACATCCACATGTACAATGAACAAAGTGGAACAAAATATTACTAAAATTCTACTTATGAGTGGAAGGAATGTCAGGAAATACTCATATATTCTATACAAGGGAGGGTTAAGTAGGGGTGAACTTCCATTCCCCAATTTTAAGGCAATTTTCGACACAAAATTGGAATGTCAGGAGAGATAATTTATAAGTCATCAGGTAGAAGCCCGGCTGGCAGGCAGGGCAATGAGTCCATCGCCGTAGTCTCTCTTAGGGTCCACTGGAGCCCTGGGGGCCAGATTCACGAAGCAGTTACGCGAGTACTTTCGAACGTGTACATCTTTCCTAGATCTTTGACGGCTTTCATTACATTTATAAAACAGTTTACAAGCGTGAAAACTTCCCAATCAACTGTTGTTATTGTTATAAACAGCCTCCTGGTGCTTTGGAGCTCATTAACTGTTTAATAATTGTAAACAAAGCCGCCAAAGATTGAGAAAAGATGTACAGGTTCGTAAGTGCTTGCGTAACTGCTTCGTGAATCTGGCCCTTGAGTCCTCCTAGGGGACTACACTAGGGAATAGAGGACGTAGGTTCCCCCTATTTGCTGCTGTTTATTTTGTGGTTGTATGTGATTTTGGTGGTTATAAATATACTCTATATTGGGTTGGTGGTGGCGACAAAACCATGACATCCGCGCCTGTACCCACCGGGCCGTGGGGACACTAAGCCCCGGAAGCACCTCAAGGTATGAGGTTGCACTCAACACCCGACTCATCGTCTCCACCACTCACAACGTTACTCAACTCATGCACTAAATTGCCCGAACCCAACCTAACAGTGGCCCCACGAGTAGAAAACGGGAGTTTTCTAAAAACTCACGTAAGACAAAAAAAATAGGAAAAAACGTCACTTTTGCGAGCGACTATGATTTTTAGCGCATCAACTTTCCGTATTAGGAGGATCTATACACCAAAACTTTTGCCTGCTCCCCTATAGGCCTACTTAGGCTTTTTCCCACAAGAGTGAAATTGATATAATTTCTAAAAAGATGCTGGAACGCCACGTCCAGCCAGGAATGGTGCCCAGTCACTTGGGCGGTCGAGGATTGAACCCCGACCTGCAGAAAGCGAGACCGTCGCTCTACCGTCCAGCCCAAGTGATTGGACACTACTTGAAGGAGCCCGCCTAAACGACACAGACATATGTTTAGTATAGTAGCCCTCACATTGTTGGACATGCGGTTACCCGAATACACACAACATTGCTCTATACACGATTATACACCCATGTATAATCTATACATGGGTGTCTATGTGCACATAATGTGTATGCGAGTATGTAACAAACTAGGCTGTTGTAAGAATTATTCCAGAAGGTTCCAGAAGTCGTGCAGGGACCTGACCTCACAACGCCCAGTCCCCTGGGAATTAGCAGGTCTGAGTCACAAATGGCGGGCATCTTTGTTCATAGTTTTGTATAATGAACCATCCTATAGTATTCAGTAATTTAGAGAAATTAGCCTTTATTCATTTTGCATTAAAATTGTATTGTATAATAGTACTGGATACAATATCAAGAGTATTCTAATTATTGAGTTTAAGTCACCATCAGTGACGTCACGAATCAGATCTAACTTGTAAGGCGGAGTGACCGACGGTCATAGGTCATCAGGGTTGACAGGTCTACTATTTCTCAAAGTTCAATTAACCATTTTGGGGATCGGGAACAGCTCTGCCGTTAGATGTTTGTGTAATTTAATTTCAGTAAAATAATTCAACCAGTCTGGATCAATTAAGTACAACAGAGGTTAATTGTTATAACTTAAACCTTGCTAGTAACTGGGTAGAACTTTGACTAGGCGGAAGGATACAATGTTCTAGTCTGGGGTAGACCAGACAAGGAAGAGATCAGTGTGGACTCCAGAGCAACTGGGATAAGAGGTCAACCATCTTACCTCTCCCCAAGACCAGCCCAACATCTTTAGCTGGTAAAACATAGAGGTATAGTTGCTATTGGTATGTATAGAATAGTCTTCATTGTCATTCAGGTCAAGTAGGGAGTGTTAAAGTGACAGGGAGTGAACATATTTAGATTTTGTTTTAGTTTTTCTTTTAATAAATTAATTAAGTTAATAATTTGCATTTTTATTGTTTCCATTTGGTTATGTGTATACTTGTCCTGGTCACGTGGTCCACACGAGGCAGAGTTGGATTGGGCGCCGATTCTAACATCGATTCTAACATCGAATCATTCCCGTGTAATTAATTTCACACTCTTAAGTTTCCACGGTCATCGGTTATAGTGGGGATCAAGCCCCAAGGTTGATTAATTCGCATGATCGATCCAGACCTCGATCATTGCTGTGTTACTGGTCTGGTGGTGGCAGCGTAGAGGCGACTCTAGGGTTTTGCTCAAGGCCTAGGTCACGCCATACTGGTTGTAGAATCCTAAGTCGGTCAATCGTCTTAGGACCACGTGGTGTGGAGTCGGCTTTGGTAAAAGTTTTGGAGTCCCTTGGTAGAGAATAAAAAGTAAGAATACGGGTAGAGAGGGCTAAGAAGGAAGTTAAGTAGAGAGAGGAACCCTAACCCGTGTTACAATGGTGCACAGCGGTGGTTTCAACAATTTTGTTTGAAATTGTTGAAAGGCTCACGCGTCTAGCCATTCGAACACGTGCGCGGATGCTAAGGAGACAGCCGCGGGCCAGGATTAGCAGTGCGCCTCACAACAGTGCGTTTGAGTGGGGATTGGCGAATCTTGGGTCATACGGGCTGATATGATTAAGGTTTAGTTAGTAAGATTAGGCTGTAAAAAATAGATTTATTGAAAAGGAGACCGCTCCGAGTTGATTGGACTGGGTACCATAACCAAGCATAACCAAGCAAATATTGCGACAGCCAGAAAAATGATAGGATGGATTACGAGAACTTTCAAATCCAGGGATCCCATCACAATGGTTGTACTCTTCAAGGCACTTGTGTTGTCCCGTCTTGAGTACTGCTCAGTACTCACTTCCCCCTTCAAAGCAGGAGAGATTGCTGAAATAGAGGGAATACAGAGAACATATACGGCACGCATAGACGCAATAAAGCACCTAAATTATTGGGATCGTCTCAAAGCCCTCCAAATGTACTCACTAGAAAGAAGACGAGAGAGATATCAAATAATATACACCTGGAAGATACTGGAGGGCCAAGTACCAAATCTACACAGTAAAATAACAACGTACTGGAGTGAACGACATGGAAGAAAATGTAGAATAGAACCAATGAAGAGCAGAGGTGCCATAGGCACAATCAGAGAACACTGTATAAACATCAGAGGTCCGCGGTTGTTCAACGTCCTCCCAGCAAGCATAAGAAATATTGCCGGAACAACCGTGGACATTTTCAAGAGGAAACTAGATTTATTCCTCCAAGGAGTGCCGGACCAACCGGGCTGTGGTGGGTATGTGGGCCTGCGGGCCGCTCCAAGCAACAGCCTAGTGGACCAAACTCTCACAAGTCGAGCCTGGCCTTGGGCCGGGCTTGGGGAGTAGAAGAACTCCCAGAACCCCATCAACCAGGTAACCAGGTAACCAGTTAACCATACTCGACCCATTGCAATTAATTCAGAGGTGTTGGGAGCCGCCATACTCTCAACAGCAGTTCCTTGAGGGCTGTCGGGGCGGATATATCTGTGGGACGCCAGTAGATAGTCCGAGGGCGTTATTAGACGACCCAAACCGCTAGGAAAAACGGAAATCCGTGAAGGGCGTTGCGGCCTCCGAGGGACGGACTAGTAACCTACCTAGCAGCGATTCAACAACTAAGTGATCGCACACTTAGTGGAGGTTGAGTCGTCCCTAGTCATAATTGTTGCTGAAAGCTGCGTGTCGCTCTGTTGGAACCTAGATGGTCGAGGCCCCTAAGCTAGGTGTGGTACGGCGAGCCGGTAAGGGCAATTATAAGATTAAGTCGAGTGCATTTTTGAATTAAGTATACTTAAATTTATAAAGTAATTTCCGTTTATTTTCGTTGTTCTAGAGATTAATTTTTTTCCCTTACATTCAATCCCCGGTTAAAAAATTTTTTTTATCAAAGTGTTTAGCATTTTCTTGCATATTAGGCTAAGTGCGTACATTAAGCTTTGTTATTCCCTGTTGTATTAGTCTAAGTCAGAGGCGTTGTTGCTAGAGTGTAGTTAATCCTCTGGACTTAGGGCTATTGGTCGGTCACTATAGTAAGTGAAGGAGTTTAAGGGATAGTAAGTTGCGTGTAAATGCTTAATAGAGTCCGTGGAATATTTCTAAGTATTTTGGGGATAAGTGACTGTCCAAGAGTCACCCGGCCGACGCCTCACGTCACTAACGAGGTTGTCAGGGCCAGCGAGCTGTCCACATTATAGCAGTCACCGGAGGTGCCATACAACGCCGGGGTAGCTGTCTCGAGATCACCACTACCCACCTGCTGCGTCATCAAGACTGCAGCCATTCCAGCAGTGTTGGAGGAGAGGTCAAGAAATGGAAAGCACGTAGCAGTACTCAAGAATTTCGCCGGAAGATTAATGATTACGTCATCTGAAGTAACAAGAAAGCGGAACTAAGGCGGTCACAGGTGGAAGGCACGGTTCCCCTACAGAGTACCGGGACTCGCCAATAGAAGGTCGCAAAATTGTCTCCTTTGGCCTAAAGTCGGCGGTACGAGGGTATACACAGTTGGTGTTTACGGCCTAGTAACCTGGGGACATCAAGAAACGCCTGAGATGACGTGAGCAATGATGGAAGACGAGATTCACCTGTTCTACAAACAAGCAACCCGCCTCTACGACCTTCTGACACCACTCCTGTTACGAGACACCGTTGGTACATCCAGTCCTGCTCTGCTGTGGTCATCTGCGACGTCAAGTTTAACATCAAGACTGCCGTGTGAACTGTGATTGATATGAAGGCGTGTGGACTGTCGAGAGCAAGATTAATGGCCGAAGTAACAGTATTCTACAGCTGTCACTTGGCACTCAGCTCTACTACACTCTGTCGTCATTCAGGAGTACTGGATGGGAGTACAAGAGGACCAGGTATTGATGTCTACACATGGGGAGAAGCAAGATCGACACCGTCATCGTCAGCGACTACATTCAGCATCCAGCAGCATCGATTTTTTTTTTCTCGATTACTCAATATGAACAATAGATACAAACAACAAAGTTGGCTCTGAACATCTGTGTAAAGAACATCTGGACACTTTTGTTTAAATGTTGAAAAACAGAGTTAGAATCACAATACTTTTTAAATGTTGAAAAACAGATTTAAAATAATTCTGGTATAATATATGAAAATTTAACTCTATAAATTGGTCAGTAATCAAAATCGAAGCCCCTGTGTAATTGTCTCAGCCCAGAACAAACGGTTATGGAAAATTATGTTGTGCTATTTTTTGCAGAATGTTTGAACACAGGAGAGGCGGACCAATATAAACATTGACACTTCTAGTGAGTGAGAACAATTGGCTGTACAGTCAGCTGAAACCTGTGATATAGTATAGGAATTTTTTTTTATATATTTTTAGATACATGTAATAAACATTAGGTGTGTTCCTTAACATGTCAAGGTTGACATTGATGGGGAGTGGTTAGTACACGGATGTGTACCTGATAGTTCCGTAGTACGCTCCCGGATGACTGAAAGTTCAGTCTGAAGTTATAACTGTAATGTTTGTTTGAGCACGGTGTGGCCGGCTCTAGAGGACACATGGACTTGGCTAGTGAAGAGCCAAGAGAGTTTAATAGCTAGTCTTTGATGATAGAGTAGGGACATGTTATTTAGCTATGTCAGTAAGGATAGGATGTATGTTTCCTGATGTTAGAGGATTGCTGTCAGTTGACAGCTGAGAAATTTATGAATTTAAACATGTTGATGTTGGACACTCAAATATTTGTCAAATTTTATTAGTTAGGGTAGCTTTTGTTTGTGGCATGAGTTGAATTGGGGGTTTGGATACTAAACCTCGTGATTTTTAGCAAATTAACAAGGTTTACTAAGTGCTTGTGCGGGGGGGTTGTAACAAACTAGGCTGTTGTAAGAATTATTCCAGAAGGTTCCAGAAGTCGTGCAGGGACCTGACCTCACAACGCCCAGTCCCCTGGGAATTAGCAGGTCTGAGTCACAAATGGCGGGCATCTTTGTTCATAGTTTTGTATAATGAACCATCCTATAGTATTCAGTAATTTAGAGAAATTAGCCTTTATTCATTTTGCATTAAAATTGTATTGTATAATAGTACTGGATACAATATCAAGAGTATTCTAATTATTGAGTTTAAGTCACCATCAGTGACGTCACGAATCAGATCTAACTTGTAAGGCGGAGTGACCGGCGGCCATAGGTCATCAGGGTTGACAGGTCTACTATTTCTCAAAGTTCAATTAACCATTTTGGGGATCGGGAACAGCTCTGCCGTTAGATGTTTGTGTAATTTAATTTCAGTAAAATAATTCAACCAGTCTGGATCAATTAAGTACAACAGAGGTTAATTGTTATAACTTAAACCTTGCTAGTAACTGGGTAGAACTTTGACTAGGCGGAAGGATACAATGTTCTAGTCTGGGGTAGACCAGACAAGGAAGAGATCAGTGTGGACTCCAGAGCAACTGGGATAAGAGGTCAACCATCTTACCTCTCCCCAAGACCAGCCCAACATCTTTAGCTGGTAAAACATAGAGGTATAGTTGCTATTGTTATGTATAGAATAGTCTTCATTGTCATTCAGGTCAAGTAGGGAGTGTTAAAGTGACAGGGAGTGAACATATTTAGATTTTGTTTTAGTTTTTCTTTTAATAAATTAATTAAGTTAATAATTTGCATTTTTATTGTTTCCATTTGGTTATGTGTATACTTGTCCTGGTCACGTGGTCCACACGAGGCAGAGTTGGATTGGGCGCCGATTTTAACATCGAATCATTCCCGTGTAATTAATTTCACACTCTTAAGTTTCCACGGTCATCGGTTATAATGGGGATCAAGCCCCAAGGTTGATTAATTCGCATGATCGATCCAGACCTCGATCATTGCTGTGTTACTGGTCTGGTGGTGGCAGCGTAGAGGCGACTCTAGGGTTTTGCTCAAGGCCTAGGTCACGCCATACTGGTTGTAGAATCCTAAGTCGGTCAATCGTCTTAGGACCACGTGGTGTGGAGTCGGCTTTGGTAAAAGTTTTGAGTCCCTTGGTAGAGAATAAAAAGTAAGAATACGGGTAGAGAGGGCTAAGAAGGAAGTTAAGTAGAGAGAGAACCCTAACCCGTGTTACAAGTATATGTGAGAGTGGTGGGTGTAGACGCCCGTAGACCCCCCCCCCCCCCCCCACTCATATGTGACTGAGCACACTTCACGTATAAATGAATAATATTCACTAACATATATATAACACGGCACTATCGTTTGATGTTTAGCTGCGTGCATCAACCAGAAATATCATTCGCGACGCTACATTTCCCTTTTGTAATATTATAAAGATGACTTTTGTACAAAAGTCCAGCTGACGTGCACTTACCTTGAGGTGCTTCCGGGGCTTAGTGTCCCCGCGGCCCGGTCGTCGACCAGGCCTCCTGGTTGCTGGACTGATCAACCAGGCTGTTAGACGCGGCTGCTCGCACCCTGACGTATGGTATCACATATATGGTATACTTCCCATCACAGATGAAAGGGTACTGCGGTTCACCTCAGTACCCTGACTCGTTTAAATGCATTCATTAGGCCGCCAGAGACATCTACCGGCAATAACCATAACTATTCATCTCCTGAAATGTTCCTCACTTTCCGAGCTGTCTAAATGTACATCCGTCTACATCATCTACATCATCTACTATCTGTCTACAGCATCTACATCTACATCTAGACCTGTCTACGAGCTGTTTAAATTACATTTACCAACACGAAACTCCCCAAGTGCTTTAAGATGTCGCCAACTTTGTACCCGCAAGAATATATAACTTTGAGGAAGGGGGCAGGGTGGGGTGGGGTGGGGGGGGGCAGGGGGCAGGGTGGGGGGGGTAAATGTTAATCTCTTGGCTTGACAATCTGTTCACTCGTGACAGGTAATTAAGCCAGTCCCAGCTGCGTCTGGGTACAAGTGACAGGATGAACAATCCAGCGGGATTTTCTCGTCCTATAAGGGAGTGTTGTACAGGCTGTTCTGGCGGTATATTCACTCACAGGATGAGTGACGCTGCACAATACTGTCACTATGACGGTATATTCACTCACAGGATGAGTGACGCTGCACAATACTGTCACTATGACGGTATATTCACTCACAGGATGAGTGACGCTGCACAATACTGTCACTATGACGGTATATTCACTCACAGGATGAGTGACGCTGCACAATACTGTCTCTATGACGGTATATTCACTCACAGGATGAGTGACGCTGCACAATACTGTCACTATGACGGTATATTCACTCACAGGATGAGTGACGCTGCACAATACTGTCACTATGACGGTATATTCACTCACAGGATGAGTGACGCTGCACAATACTGTCACTATGACGGTATATTCACTCACAGGATGAGTGGCGCTGCTCAATAAACTCGCTCTTCCGGTTAAAAATTATTTACATTTTATATGAGATCTAAGAGACTAGGAAGCGACTGGTGCAGATAGTGAGAGCCAAGACCAGGGGGCTTCTTCCCGCCAATTACAAATAGGCAACAAATAGGTGACTAATAGGTAAGTGGGTAACCAATTTGTAAATGAACATAAATGGATTTTTTGGTAACAAGAAAAGTTTATTCACCAATAATTTATTATTCACTATCAATTATATATTCGTTATAATATATATATATTCACTGTAGTTATTATTCACTGTAGTTATTATTGACTCTAATCACCTACAACAGTTATCAAGAGCTTTGAGGGTTATTCAGAGTTGTTTGTCTATTATTAGTCTTTCACCATGACTGTCCCCCTCTTATGTGGGGGGTGGGGGGGGGGTGGTAGGAGGGGGGGGGTGATGGTAGTGGTGGGTGGTGCTGGTCGTGGTGGGTGGTGCTGGTCGTGGTGGGTAGTCGGTGGTGGTGGTACTGGTGGCTGGTGGTGGTGGTGGTGGTGGTGGGTAGTCGGTGGTGGTGGTAGTGGTGGGTGGTGCTGGTCGTGGTGGGTGGTGCTGGTCGTGGTGGGTAGTCGGTGGTGGTGGTACTGGTGGCTGGTGGTGGTGGTGGTGGTGGTGGGTAGTCGGTGGTGGTGGTAGTGGTGGCTGGTGGTGGTGGTGGTGGTAGTGGTGGCTGGTGGTGGTGGTGGTGGTGGTGGGTAGTCGGTGGTGGTGGTGGTGGTGGTGGGAAGTCGGTGGTGGTGGTAGTGGTGGCTGGTGGTGGTGGTGGTGGTGGTAGTGGTGGGTAGTCGGTGGTGGTGGTAGTGGTGGCTGGTAGTGGTGGTGGTGGTGGTGGGTAGTCGGTGGTGGTGGTAGTGGTGGCTGGTGGTGGTGGTGGTGGTAGTGGTGGCTGGTGGTGGTGGTGGTGGTGGTGGGTAGTCGGTGGTGGTGGTGGTGGTGGTGGGTAGTCGGTGGTGGTGGTAGTGGTGGCTGGTGGTGGTGGTGGTGGTGGTAGTGGTGGGTAGTCGGTGGTGGTGGTAGTGGTGGCTGGTGGTGGTGGTGGTGGTGGTGGGTAGTCGGTGGTGGTGGTAGTGGTGGCTGGTGGTGGTGGTGGTGGTAGTGGTGGCTGGTGGTGGTGGTGGTGGTGGTGGGTAGTCGGTGGTGGTGGTGGTGGTGGTGGGTAGTCGGTGGTGGTGGTAGTGGTGGCTGGTGGTGGTGGTGGTGGTGGTGGTGGTAGTGGTGGGTAGTCGGTGGTGGTGGTAGTGGTGGCTGGTGGTGGTGGTGGTGGTGGGTAGTCGGTGGTGGTGGTAGTGGTGGCTGGTGGTGGTGGTGGTGGTAGTGGTGGCTGGTGGTGGTGGTGGTGGTGGTGGTGGGTAGTCGGTGGTGGTGGTAGTGGTGGCTGGTGGTGGTGGTGGTGGTGGTAGTGGTGGCTGGTGGTGGTGGTGGTGGTGGTGGGTAGTCGGTGGTGGTGGTAGTGGTGGCTGGTGGTGGTGGTGGTGGGTAGTCGGTGGTGGTGGTAGTGGTGGTGGTAGTGGTGGTGGTGGTGGTGGTGGTGGGTAGTCGGTGGTGGTGGTAGTGGTTGTGGTGGTGGTGGTGGGTAGTCGGTGGTGGTGGTAGTGGTGGTGGTAGTGGTGGTGGTGGTGGTGGTGGTGGTGGTGGGTAGTCGGAGGTGGTGGTAGTGGTGGCTGGTGGTGGTGGTGGTGGTGGTGGTGGTAGTGGTGGGTGGTGGTGGTGGTGGTGGTGGTGGTAGTGGTGGGTGGTGGTGGTGGTGGTGGTAGTGGTGGGTGGTGGTGGTGGTGGTGGTGGTAGTGGTGGGTGGTGGTGGTGGTGGTGGTGGGTAGTCGGTGGTGGTGGTGGTGGTAGTGGTGGTGGTGGTGGAAGTGGTGGGTGGTGGTGGTGGTGGTGGTGGTGGGTAGTCGGTGGTGGTGGTGGTGGTGGTGGTAGTGGTGGTGGTAGTGGTGGTGGTGGTGGTGGGTAGTCGGTGGTGGTGGTAGTGGTGGTGGTAGTGGTGGTGGTGGTGGTGGGTAGTCGGTGGTGGTGGTAGTGGTGTTGGTAGTGGTGGTGGTGGTGGTGGGTAGTCGGTGGTGGTGGTAGTGGTGGCTGGTGGTGGTGGTAGTGGTGGCTGGTGGTGGTGGTGGTGGGTAGTCGGAGGTGGTGGTAGTGGTGGCTGGTGGTGGTGGTGGTGGGTAGTCGGAGGTGGTGGTAGTGGTGGCTGGTGGTGGTGGTGGTGGTGGTAGTGGTGGTGGTAGTGGTGGTGGTGGTGGTGGGTAGTCGGAGGTGGTGGTAGTGGTGGCTGGTGGTGGTGGTGGTGGTGGTGGTGGTGGTAGTGGTGGTGGTGGTGGTGGGTAGTCGGTGGTGGTGGTAGTGGTGGCTGGTGGTGGTGGTAGTGGTGGCTGGTGGTGGTGGGTAGTCGGAGGTGGTGGTAGTGGTGGTGGTGGTGGTGGGGGATGAGCATCTTCTTCTTGAGGTTATCTTGAGATGATTTCGGGGCTTTAATGTCCCCGCGGCCCGGTCCTCGACCAGGCCTCCACCCCCAGGAAGCAGCCCGTGACAGCTGACTAACACCCAGGTACCTATTTACTGCTAGGTAACAGGGGCATTTAGGGTGAAAACTTTGTGAAGAAACTTTGCCCATTTGTTTCTGCCTCGTGCGGGAATCGAACCCGCGCCACAGAATCACGAGTCCTGTGCGCTATCCACCAGGCTACGAGGCGAGGAGGGGTGTAGAATATAAGAATACAGATAGGTATGGGAGTTGTGGAGCGTGGGTGGTGGTGGAGGGGGGGTGGAGGTGGTAGTGAAGGGGGGGGGGGGTGGAGGGAGTATATACGTAGCTACATATTGCTGTGAGTGCATAATTAACACACACTACCCCTCCTAGACCCGCGCTGCTAGTTAGTATGGACAAGTGGTTTTCGACACATTTTGCACAAATGCTTACCATTATTGGTGTGTGGTTACCTACGTGTGGTTACAGGGTGAGAGCTACTCTCCCAGGTCAATATTTACTGCTAGGTGAACAGGGGCATCAGGTGAACCTGCCCCATTTGTTTCTGCCTCGACAGGGAATCTAATCCGGGCCCATAGGACTACGAACCTCAAACGCTATTCACTCGGCCACGAGCCCCCCCCCCCCCCCGTGTGTGTTTACTCAACTATGTGTGTCTGCAGGATTGAGCTCTAGCTCTTGGACCCCTGCGCGTGTGTGTGCTAGACTATGATACTCCCCCGGACGGTTATTCCATGCTCTAACCCCCCCCCCCCCCCGCGGGGATTTAGAATCCCCCCTCCTCCCTCCCGATCCCCCAATATATCACCCTCTTTCTCTCCTAATACCCTCAAACTCCTATACAATATCAGACAATGCTTCATATATAAGTTCCTGTCAACTCTGGCAGGAGGAGGAGGAGGAGGAGGAGGAGGAGGAGGAGGAGGAGGAAGAGGAAGAGGAAGAGGAAGAGGTCGAGGAGGAGGGGGAGGAGGCGTCTTACAAGCCCTGGAGGCCAACGTGATGAATATTCAGCGACTTATCCCGCACCGCGTCCTAGGATGCTGAGTTGTGGGGGTCGAGGCTCGGGAAGCAGTACACACAGTACAGTACAGTACAGACAGACAGACAGACAGATAGACGCTACATAAATAAGTTGGGGTCAATAAACTGAGGGAGCCGCAGGAGGCCTCCCGTTAATGATCAATAAAGCTGTTAAGTCACGGGCAAGTTATTAATGGTCTCCTACCTGCCCCAGGCATCATGCAAGTTTCAATCGCAATTGATGAACTAAACTTTCTCATATTTTCCGCTCCAGAATACATACGCATACACGCATGTACACATACACGTGTGTATGGAGGCAGACGCCATACACAGTTTCAAATGTAGATATGATGGAGCCCAGTAGGCTCAGGAATCTGTACACCAGTTGATTGACGGTTGAGAGGCGGGACCAACGAGCCAAAGCTCAACCCCCGCAAACACAACTAGGTGAGTACAACTAGGTGAGTGCATGTATACATATCAGTTTGGGGGCCAAGAGCTGGAGCCCCCACGTGGCACAATACAACTACCTCACAGCTCATCAACGATGCCACTGGTAATTAACACCCAACAACTGTCTACTCGAATCAGGTGAACACAGATGGGGCCTAACATTACATTTCACCCTTAAATTGTTTAATTATATTCACCTATTGCTGTGCACTCTTGCAATACCTGACAAACACATGCAACTTACTCATCCTCACTTCTGCAAGAATGTTTGATGAAGACCTGGTGAGGTAAGTGATAAGATAACTAAAATTACCAATATTTATTTATTTCCTAAGCCATTTTATAGCAATTTAATTAAAATACTAATAGTTAAATAACTAATCACTAATAACTTTAAAACATTCAAATACACATAAACAAAATGCACTCAAACATTAAAAAATACTCAGAATACATTAAAACACAGAACATGCACTCAAAATGCACTAAAAACATTAAACACTCAAAATACATTTAAATACTAAAAAAAATGAAATACTTAAAATACATTTAAATATAAATACACCCAAACTCACTCAAAAACACTGAAAATACACTAAAAAGCACTTAAAAATACACTTAAAATCACTCAAAATCTAAATAAAAACATAATAAACATTCAAATACACTCAAAACCTCAAAAGACTCTTAATACACACACAAAAATACTCAAAAACACATCAAAACACTAAAAAACAATTAAAGTACTTTGCGAATCTCTAGAAAGCAATACAAATAATTAGCCAATCTCTCGAAAGTAATCAAAATACACTCAGATTTAATAAAAAGAAAATAATGTTGAAAATACACTTAAAAACACCCCAAATGCTTTGACAAACCTCGGACACAATGACATTAACTAGAGCGTATTTGTGAGTCAAATACAGGTTGCTGGCGAGCATTATATTCCGTGTAACTAATTCTGTACAAATTATATATATTTAATATCTTATTTACGTAATTCTAAGGAGTTTTTGGGGTCGTTTGAGTAGTTCTTCACACTCCTGTTGTTTTGATCCTTGTAACTACCGTTAAAGCTCTCATCTCAGACCATGAGGTTGGGCACTGAGTGACGGGTCGGACCATGAGGCTGGGCACTGAGTAACGGGTCTGACCACGAGGTTGGGCACTGAGTAACGGGTCTGACCACGAGGTTGGGCACTGAGTAACGGGTCTGACCACGAGGCTGGGTATTGAGTAACGGGACTGACCACGAGGCTGGGTATTGAGTAACGGGTCGGACCATGAGGCTGGGTATTGAGTGACGGGTCGGACCATGAGGCTGGGCATTGAGTGACGGGTCGGACCATGAGGCTGGGTATTGAGTGACGGGTCGGACCATGAGGCTGGGCATTGAGTGACGGGTCGGACCATGAGGCTGGGCATTGAGTGACGGGTCGGACCACGAGGCTGGGCATTGAGTGACGGGTCGGACCATAAGGCTGGGCATTGAGTGACGGGTCAGACCACGAGGCAGGGCACTGAGTGACGGGTCGGGCAATGAGGCTGGGCACTGAGTGACGGGTCGGACCATGAGGCTGGGCACTGAGTGACGGGTCGGACCATGAGGCTGGGCATTGAGTGACGGGTCGGACCATGAGGCTGGGCATTGAGTGACGGGTCGGACCACGAGGCTGGGCACTGAGTAACGGGTCGGACCACGAGGCTGGGCACTGAGTGACGGGTCGGACCATGAGGCTGGGCACTGAGTGACGGGTCGGGCCATGAGGCTGGGCATTGAGTGACGGGTCGGACCACGAGGCTGGGCATTGAGTGACGGGTCGGACCACGAGGCTGGGCACTGAGTAACGGGTCGGACCACGAGGCTGGGCACTGAGTGACGGGTCGGACCATGAGGCTGGGCACTGAGTGACGGGTCGGGCCATGAGGCTGGGCATTGAGTGACGGGTCGGACCACGAGGCTGGGCACTGAGTAACGGGTCGGACCACGAGGCTGGGCACTGAGTAACGGGTCGGGCCATGAGGCTGGGCATTGAGTGACGGGTCGGACCACAAGGCTGGGCACTGAGTGACGGGTCGGGCCATGAGGCTGGGCACTGAGTGACGGGTCGGGCCATGAGGCTGGGCATTGAGTGACGGGTCGGACCACGAGGCTGGGCATTGAGTGACGGGTCGGGCCATGAGGCTGGGCACTGAGTGACGGGTCGGACCATGAGGCTGGGCACTGAGTGACGGGTCGGACCATGAGGCTGGGCACTGAGTGACGGGTCGGGCCATGAGGCTGGGCACTGAGTGACGGGTCGGACCATGAGGCTGGGCACTGAGTGACGGGTCGGACCATGAGGCTGGGCACTGAGTGACGGGTCGGACCATGAGGCTGGGCACTGAGTGACGGGTCGGACCATGAGGCTGGGCACTGAGTGACGGGTCGGGCCATGAGGCTGGGCACTGAGTGACGGGTCGGACCATGAGGCTGGGCACTGAGTGACGGGTCGGACCATGAGGCTGGGCACTGAGTGACGGGTCGGGCCATGAGGCTGGGCATTGAGTGACGGGTCGGACCATGAGGCTGGGCACTGAGTGACGGGTCGGGCCATGAGGCTGGGCATTGAGTGACGGGTCGGGCCATGAGGCTGGGCATTGAGTGACGGGTCGGACCATGAGGCTGGGCATTGAGTGACGGGTCAGACCATGAGGCTGGGCACTGAGTGACGGGTCGGGCCATGAGGCTGGGCATTGAGTGACGGGTCGGACCATGAGGCTGGGCATTGAGTGACGGGTCAGACCATGAGGCTGGGCACTGAGTGACGGATGTGGAAGTCACTGCATGGTGATTCACAGCGTTCATTGTGACTTGAGCCTCACTATCCTGGCGACACGACTCACCTCACAGGATTCATCAAGGAAACACATATTCATCCTGTTTACACCATCAGTCAATGATAGCAAACAACATAAGTTTTCTTGTTGTTGTTGTTAAAGACTCGCTACCTAGAACAAAAAGTTCCAAGTAGCACGGGCTATGGTGAGCCCGTGATATATGCTTCTTTACTATGTTTTCCCGTCCCGACAACGTTTTTAACAACGGAGCAACGTTGATAAACGTTGCAGTTACTTCGTGTTTAAGCAGAGGTGAAACCGTTAGCTTAGAGCAATCCTGTTTACACATTATTGCTAAGTGTAAACAGAATTCAGCCTACATAGAAGACGACCACTAGTCCTGTCTTCCCGTGTCTCGCCTGTCAGGCCTCCCTATAGGGGTCTGAAAGGCGAAAGCTCTGGTTGAGTTCTGGCCGAAAGAGCCAGAGCTCAACCCCCGCAAGTACAACTAGGTGAGTACGAGTGGTAGAGGCTCCAGGAGTTAGATGACCTTTGACAAAATCTCTACATATTAAGGAAGATACATTAGGCAAGCCTTAAAGATGAGGGATGCAGGAACCACGTAGGAAAAGGTAATTAAAGAAGTACGAACAGAGAGATAAGATACAAGGAGGCTCTCGGAAGGGAAGGGGAAGAATTATCAAGAGAAAGCGCCAAGCCTTTCCCAGGAAACACAAACCGTAACAGTCCCTATTTTCAGCTTGTTACAACTTGTAATAAAGTTGTTACATCTTGGCTAAACGTATTTATGACGTATTAGAACGTTGTTACAACTTGCTATATTGGTTGTTATAACTGGTTAGGGGGTGTTAAAAGTTGTTTGAACGTTGTACCAACGTCGTAGTTTCGGTGTGTGTTTGGCGGGTTACGACTATATAGCATTTGGAATAGGGTCAGGATAATGATTAGGGATGGGACGGGGGGAAGGAATGGTGCCCAACCATTTGGACGAGCGGGGATTGAACGCTGACCAGCATGAAGCGAGACCGTCTACTCGGAATGACAGGGAATAAAGTTCTAAAAACGGCTGCCAGGGGAATACGTTACTTAATTAGTTCCGGAAACAGACAGACGGAAGATACACTGCCCAAAGGGTTTCGAAAAGTGTCATTAGAGGGATATGCTACCCATTTAGTTCCTTAATCAGCCACCAGGGAAATAATGTTCTGGAAACAGCCTCCGGGAAAATATAGTACCCAAATAGTTGCCGGAATCGCTAGAAGGAGATATACTGCCCAACCGGTTCCTAAAAAGACCAACAGGTGTCTAAACTGCCCCATTTCAAATGAAGACTTCCTAATTAAACATAAGTGATAAATGTTTCAATTCAATACAGAAACAGGTCCTTAAGTTGCCGTTCATTAATGAACTAACGAAGGTATGAAGTGTTCTTCCGGTGTCCTGATAATTATTATGTGGTTAATGTAACCCATTCGTTAATTGGCAACACGTATATGGAAGGCTTTTACGAAGCAAAATTAGGAATCAAGTAATGTGTATACAACCCGTCCTCTTGTTTAGACAGTACCTATTGTGACAGTCGTCAATAGTCACGAATTCGTACATTGTTCTTGCACGAATTCGTACATTCGAGACCTTTTAAACAGAAGTATCCTGACTAGTAAGGAATTCTAATAAAATAAATGAAGCTAAAACACATACCTAAATATTCCTAGGCCTAGTATAGTATATGTACTCTATTAGGCCTCAGACATCGTGTATTAGGAAATAAATATGTGTTTTAGGGGAGACTGGTGGCACTGGGTTTGTTGAGTGCCTATCACCAACCAATCAACTCAGAGCACAGTGCCACACGGCCTCCTGCCACCCCGGTGAATTGGAGGCTTTGATCGTGTAGTTTTTTGGTTAAAGCTGTGACATATTTGTTTTTAATAATGCTCACCTGACCTTCATATTGGGAAGCCAAGTCTGGACAAGGAATCCAAGAATTCGCCAGACGGATTTGGTAAAAAAAATATGGGGATTGATTCGAGGATTGACTATATGTGTGTGTGTGTATATTTGACATTGATTATATGTATGTATTCGACGCTTGACTACATACATATATACGACGTAGACTATTGTACTATACTGTACTGTACTACTTTCAGTTTGTATTGCTACCTCCAATTTATAATTATAATTTATAATTACTATAATTTACCTCCAATTTGCTATTTTGTTTATTCGTAAACAATTCACTCGTTTCAGGGTTTGTTGTGGACACTGACTCATCCGTACTCTTTAGTTTCTTCTAATAATAATTAACAATGCACTATTAATCAATTGATGTTAAAATTATTACGAAAGTATATTTTTTATTTGTTCACACACACACACGGGGGCCTGGTGGCTGATTCGAATACCTCGGGATTCGTAATCCTAGGGACCGGGGATCGATCCCCGGCGATGGCGGAAACAAATGGGCAGACTTTTTTCACTCTGATGCTCCTGTTCACCAAGCAGTAAATAGGTACCTGAACTTAAACAGCTGTTATGGGCTGCTTCCTGGGTGTGTGTGACACACAAACACACACACACACACACACACACACACACACACACACACACACACACACACACACACAGCCACAGCTATCTCTGAGCCACAGAGATATTAGAAAGAACTTTTTTAGTGTCAGAGTGGTTGACAAATGGAATGCATTAGGGGGTGATGTGGTGGAGGCTGACTCCATACACAGTTTCAAGTGTAGATATGACAGAGCCCGATAGGCTCAGGAATCTGTACACCTGTTGATTGACGGTTGAGAGGCGGGACCAAAGAGCCAGAGCTCAACCCCCGCAAACACAACTAGGTGAGTACACACACACACACACACACACACACACACGCACACACACACACACTACATCTGATTTACTACGTTGATTGACGGTTGAGAGGCGGGACCAAAGAGCTAAAGCTCAACCCCCGCAAGTACAACTAGGTGAGTACACTCACAATTCAGAGGTATGAGCTACGAGGAAAGGCTAAAGGAGCTGAACCTCACGTCGCTGGAAAACAGAAGAGTAAGGGGAGACATGATAACCACCTACAAAATTCTCAGGGGAATTGACAGGGTGGACAAAGACAAACTCTTCAGCACGGGTGGGACACGAACAAGGGGACACAGGTGGAAACTTAGTACCCAGATGAGCCACAGAGACGTTAGAAAGAATTTTTTCAGTGTCAGAGTAGTTAATAAATGGAATGCACTAGGAAGTGATGTGGTGGAGGCTGACTCCATACACAGTTTCAAATGTAGGTATGATAGAGCCCAGTAGGCTCAGGAATCTGTACACCAGTTGATTGACAGTTGAGAGGTGGGACCAAAGAGCCAGAGCTCAACCCCCGCAAGCACAACTAGGTGAGTACCGAGAGTGACAAAATCTAAAACAACACATTACCACAAAAGGCATGAAACATGATATATAAATTTTAATATAAGATATAAGCGGTATACAGACTGGGAGAGAACACGATATATAAAGACTAAACACCCGTGAGAACACAAGAAGAGACAAACAGAAAACACGTGACACAACGCCAAACACGTGACGCTAAATATACCTGTAACTCAAGGAGGGAGGGAATTATCAGGGGAAAGCATCAAGCCATTACGACTATTTAACACTGGGAAGGAGTGTCAGGATAAAGATTTGGGATAGGACGGAGGGAAAGGAATGGTGCCCCGACCGACTTGGACGGTCGGGGATTGAACGCAGACCTGCATGAAGAGAGACCATCGCTCTACCGTCCAGCCCAAGTGGTTGGGTTGTAACTCAGGGAACAAACAACAGTTCTTGCCTTTTCTGCTAATTATAAAACCCCGCCGAGAGTGTACTCAGGCTCCGCGCCTCACTAATTACAACACACACACAGTAAGCACTCCAAGTCTGCTCCATAAACAACGTCCGTGATGAGGAAACTGGCGGCGGCTAGAGTGGAGGACGACTGTGGAGGACAACTGTGGAGGACGACTGTGGAGGACGACTTTGGAGGACGACTGTGGAGGACGACTGTGGAGGACGACTGTGGAGGATGACTCTGGAGGACGACTGTGGAGGACGACTGTGGAGGACGACTGTGGAGGACGACTGTGGAGGATGACTCTGGAGGACGACTGTGGAGGACGACTGTGGAGGACGACTGTGGAGGATGACTCTGGAGGACGACTGTGGAGGACGACTGTGGAGGATGACTGTGGAGGACGACTGTGGAGGATGACTCTGGAGGACGACTCTGGAGGACGACTGTGGACGACGACTGTGGAGGACGACTGTGGAGGATGACTCTGGAGGACGACTGTGGAGGACGACTGTGGAGGACGACTGTGGAGGATGACTGTGGAGGACGACTCTGGAGGACGACTGTGGAGGACGACTGTGGAGGACGACTGTGGAGGACGACTGTGGAGGACGACTGTGGAGGACGACTATACTCACATCTGACCTTGCGACATGAACTCAGCACCGAAACACATAAAGGACCAAATGCGGAGAAACCAACCTCTGAAATTAGGATCTAATTATCAGTGCACACAATTTTGTTCTAATAATCTGGAGTCATTCTAATAATCTGGAGTCATTCTAATAATCTGGAGTCATTCTAATAATCTGGAGTCATTCTAATAATCTGGAGTCATTCTAATAATCTAAAGCATCTGACCCCTAACCTTTGTAAAGCGTTAACAATCACACAGGCATGCAGATATTCCCTTATATAAATATAGACACCAAATATAGACATATGTGAATCACTGCAATAAATCAATCAAGTCAAAGGCTTTGTTCATAAATGTCTGGCCATTTATAACTGGGAAACGTAACAAAAAATTACAGGGACATTAATTAATCAGCAAAGTCACAATAACACCATAACACGAAGACATTGTTATCATCAGAATCATAAAGGTAATTCGTAATAACTTATACGAATCACCGCAATACTTGCAGGATTACTGAGGTCTGCAACAGTCTAAATCACACTAACATTTTAGCCACAGAGTGAACATTTAGCTAAAAATTAAAAAGGCTATATTTTGTATTAAATACAAAGTGAGGTTAATCATTTGAGAGGTAAGACATATATTGATATATTAAGATGCTGAGACAATTAGAAACAGAACAAATTTATCAGCTAATTCTACGATGTCACAGATATCCACATCCTCCTCAGCATTTGACATCAATATATTCTGGGACCATCCCGCCTCGACATCACTCCAGCTCATATGATTATCGATCTGACTTCAACTAACTCAAAACTCGTGCCAGTTTATATATATATGTCGTACCTAGTAGCCAGAACGCACTTCTCAGCCTACTATGCAAGGCCTAATTTGCCTAATAAGCCAAGTTTTCATGAATTAATTGTTTTTCGACTACCTAACCTACCTAACCTAACCTAACCTAATTTTTTCGGCTACCTAACCTAACCTAACCTATAAAGATAGGTTAGGTTAGGTTAGGTAGGGTTGGTTAGGTTCGATCATATATCTACGTTAATTTTAACTCCAATAAAAATAATTGACCGCATACATAATGAAATGGGTAGCTTTATCATTTCATAAGAAAAACTTTAGAGAAAATATATTAATTCATGAAAACTTGGCTTGTTAGGCAAATCGGGCCTTGAATAGTAGGCTGAGAAGTGCGTTCTGGCTACTAGGTACGACATATATATATATATATATATATATATATATATATATATATATATATATATATATATATATATATATATATATATATATATATAAAAGTTTGTGAGGGTACCACCTCTGGTGCCAATGTGGGGACCCATAGCCTCGGAGAAGAAAATAAAATGTATTCAGAGGAGACCTTGTGGTTTCTCACTGAACACTAATATTATCTTCTCCTACCACCCCCATTCTTATATATATATATATATATATATATATATATATATATATATATATATATATATATATATATATATATATATATATATATATATATATATTATTAAATATGACCGAAAAAGTAAGATTAATAATTCTAACACGAATTTTCTCAATCTTTTCTCAATCTACATGGGTACCATCGAGCAAAAAGTCTTAGTCGACATGAACTTGAAACCGGCCATATACTGCAGGTATGTTGACGACATTTTTACACAGGTACCTGATGTCAGACATCTGCAGGAGCTGAAGGAGGCATTTGAGCAGAGTTCCGTGCTGCGTTTCACTTACGAGACGGAAAAGGATGGGAAGCTGCCTTTTCTAGATGTAACAGTCATGGAAAAGGGCGGAGGTTTCCACACTGCAGTCTACACAAAGGAAACAAACATAGGAATGTGCCTAAATGCCAACAGCGACTGCCCTGACAGGTACAAGAGGAGTGTTGTTAACGCATACGTCGACCGTGCTCTCAGCCACAGCTCAGAATGGAAGCAAGTCGACGAAGAACTCTGTAGGGTAAGGCAGGTTCTAGTCAATAACGGCTTCTCCAATGGATTCATCGAAGACATCATAAGAAGGAAAGTGAAAAGCCATGCAACCTCCGAAGAGACAACTAACACAACACCTATACCCCCTATTAGACTATTTTACAGGAACTTCTTTTCCACAGCTCATAAAACAGAGGAAAGGGTCCTGAAAGATATTGTTAATAGAAACGTTATCCCTACAGACAAAAATCAGAGGATACAACTGACGATTTACTATAAAACCAGAAAAACGGCCAGCCTACTCATGAGAAACTCTCCAGACACGAAACAGAACGCTTTAAAAGAGACTAACGTCGTCTATGCCTTCAAATGCCCACTTGGGGACTGTAAGCTCCAAAAAACCCAGTATATAGGCAAGACAACAACATCTCTTTCTAGGCGTTTAACGATGCATAAACAACAGGGCTCCATTAAGGAACATATAATCTCTTCCCATAACCAAACCATCGCCAGAGAAATCCTAGTAAACAACACAGAAATCATCGATAGATACAGCGACAGCAGGCGGCTTGACGTTTGCGAGGCACTACACATCAAGAAGTCAACACCAGCAATCAACAGCCAATTATTGCACAACTATATTCTACCCACCTCAAGACTCCGCTCCAATATAGAAGCATCAAGAAATATGGACCAATAGGCTTTCTACAAACACTTCTATTCAATACCCATTGTTTCGTGTTCTGTCTTGTGTTGATACTTTTAATACCCTATTAATATCCTCTAGTGTTCTGTCTTGTGTTAATGCCACATCATCCTTCCCACCTCACTCAAATGTAATGCCACATCACCCTTCCCACCTCACTCAAATGTAGATATAAAATCAGGGAAACGCAAGTTCTAATCAGTTGTGTATTTGTGAAGTCTTTGAAAATGTAATAAGTTTTACGAAACGCGCCCGTGTCGCGTCAGACTAGAAATAAAAATGAATTTTGGAGAAGTGATTTTTGATTTACCTCCAACAGTGAAGCATAATGTACGAAAGATTGAGAAAATTCGTGTTAGAATTATTAATCTTACTTTTTCGGTCATATTTAATAATATATGTCTACAGGAAAGACTGCTACCAAAATATACTAATATATATATATATATATATATATATATATATATATATATATATATATATATATATATATATATATATATATATATATATATATATATACATAAACCATCATACAAGAGACACCATCATACAAGAGACACCATCATACAAGAGGCACCAACATACAAGAGGCACCAACATACAAGAGGCACCAACATACAAGAGGCACCAACATACAAGAGGCACCAACATACAAGAGGCACCATCATACAAGAGGCACCATCATACAAGAGGCACCAACATACAAGAGGCACCAACATACAAGAGGCACCACCATACAAGAGGCACCATCATACAAGAGGCACCAACATACAAGAGGTACCAACATACAAGAGGCACCATCATACAAGAGGCACCAACATACAAGAGGCACCAACATACAAGAGGCACCATCATACAAGAGGCACCAACATACAAGAGGCACCAACATACAAGAGGCACCAACATACAAGAGGCACCAACATACAAGAGGCACCACCATACAAGAGGCACCACCATACAAGAGGCACCAACATACAAGAGGCACCAACATACAAGAGGCACCAACATACAAGAGGCACCAACATACAAGAGGCACCATCATACAAGAGGCACCACCATACAAGAGGCACCACCATACAAGAGGCACCAACATACAAGAGGCACCAACATACAAGAGGCACCACCATACAAGAGACACCGACATACAAGAGGCACCAACATACAAGAGGCACCATCATACAAGAGGCACCATCATACAAGAGGCACCACCATACAAGAGGCACCACCATACAAGAGGCACCAACATACAAGAGGCACCAACATACAAGAGGCACCACCATACAAGAGACACCGACATACAAGAGGCACCACCATACAAGAGGCACCATCATACAAGAGGCACCAACATACAAGAGGCACCAACATACAAGAGGCACCAACATACAAGAGGCACCATCATACAAGAGGCACCACCATACAAGAGGCACCAACATACAAGAGGCACCACCATACAAGAGGCACCACCATACAAGAGGCACCATCATACAAGAGGCACCAACATACAAGAGGCACCAACATACAAGAGGCACCAACATACAAGAGGCACCATCATACAAGAGGCACCACCATACAAGAGGCACCACCATACAAGAGGCACCACCATACAAGAGGCACCAACATACAAGAGGTACCAACATACAAGAGGCACCAACATACAAGAGACACCAACATACAAGAGGCACCACCATACAAGAGGCACCACCATACAAGAGGCACCAACATACAAGAGGTACCAACATACAAGAGGCACCAACATACAAGAGACACCAACATACAAGAGGCACCACCATACAAGAGGCACCAACATACAAGAGGTACCAACATACAAGAGGCACCAACATACAAGAGACACCAACATACAAGAGGCACCACCATACAAGAGACACCAACATACAAGAGGCACCAACATACAAGAGGCACCATCATACAAGAGGCACCAACATACAAGAGACACCAACATACAAGAGGTACCATCATACAAGAGGCACCAACATACAAGAGACACCAACATACAAGAGGCACCAACATACAAGAGGCACCAACATACAAGAGGCACCAACATACAAGAGACACCATCATACAAGAGGCACCATCATACAAGAGGCACCAACATACAAGAGACACCAACATACAAGAGGTACCAACATACAAGAGGCACCAACATACAAGAGGCACCAACATACAAGAGGCACCAACATACAAGAGGCACCAACATACAAGAGACACCATCATACAAGAGGCACCATCATACAAGAGGCACCAACATACAAGAGACACCAACATACAAGAGGTACCAACATACAAGAGGCACCAACATACAAGAGGCACCAACATACAAGAGGCACCAACATACAAGAGGCACCAACATACAAGAGGCACCATCATACAAGAGGCACCAACATACAAGAGACACCAACATACAAGAGACACCAACATACAAGAGGTACCAACATACAAGAGGCACCAACATACAAGAGGCACCAACATACAAGAGGCACCAACATACAAGAGACACCATCATACAAGAGGCACCATCATACAAGAGGCACCAACATACAAGAGACACCAACATACAAGAGACACCAACATACAAGAGGTACCAACATACAAGAGGCACCAACATACAAGAGGCACCAACATACAAGAGGCACCAACATACAAGAGGCACCAACATACAAGAGGCACCAACATGCAAGAGGCACCAACATACAAGAGGCACCATCATACAAGAGGCACCAACATACAAGAGGCACCATCATACAAGAGGCACCATCATACAAGAGGCACCACCATACAAGAGGCACCATCATACAAGAGGCACCAACATACAAGAGGCACCAACATACAAGAGGTACCAACATACAAGAGGCACCAACATACAAGAGGCACCAACATACAAGAGGCACCACCATACAAGAGGCACCATCATACAAGAGGCACCAACATACAAGAGGCACCAACATACAAGAGGCACCAACATACAAGAGGCACCAACATACAAGAGGCACCACCATACAAGAGGCACCACCATACAAGAGACATCAACATACAAGAGGCACCATCATACAAGAGGCACCATCATACAAGAGGCACCATCATACAAGAGGCACCAACATACAAGAGGCACCATCATACAAGAGGCACCATCATACAAGAGGCACCATCATACAAGAGGCACCACCATACAAGAGGCACCAACATACAAGAGGCACCATCATACAAGAGGCACCATCATACAAGAGGCACCACCATACAAGAGGCACCACCATACAAGAGGCACCAACATACAAGAGGCACCAACATACAAGAGGCACCATCATACAAGAGGCACCACCATACAAGAGGCACCAACATACAAGAGGCACCATCATACAAGAGGCACCATCATACAAGAGGCACCAACATACAAGAGGCACCATCATACAAGAGGCACCAGCAGCTGTAATATTCTATCCTACAATCTTCACCTATTCCTCTGAAGATGTTCCGACACATTTGTCTTCGTCTCTCTTTATCTGTGTTCTTCCCTTGTTCTATGCGTCCTTCTTCCCTCCCAGTCTTCTTTCCTTCCTCTTTTCCTATCCCTTTCTCCCAATCCCCCTTCTCTTCAAGGTAATACTTCACAGTAAATGTCGAGGATGAGGTCCAGGACCAGCTGTTTGTCACCTGGACGACCTTACGACAGGGATGGCTGACTTACGAGGCCACCGGACGACCTTACGACAGGGATGGCTGACTTACGAGGCCACCGGACGACCTTACGACAGGGATGGCTGACTTACGAGGCCACCGGACGACCTTACGACAGGGATGGCTGACTTACGAGGCCACCGGACGACCTTACGACAGGGATGGCTGACTTACGAGGCCACCGGACGACCTTACGACAGGGATGGCTGACTTACGAGTCCTCAGAGACACGTAAACATGTCTGAGATGACTGAATCTTCCCTAGAACCCTGTAGGACAGATAGAAGACTTTCTGACCACACTATCAGAGGTCAACACAGTGTTCAAGCCAGTGACCACCCTCCAGGATCAATAAGGGACATGACCTCGTGGATCTAACTGCCCACGAGGTCCTGCTAGCGAGAACACCTGACCTGTTCCCATCCACATCTTGTAACAAAAGCACAGACTGATAAAACTCTCTCTCTCAAAGAAGAAAAAGATGGAAGATAAAGACGCCAACATTACCACAAAGACAAGTGGCTTATTGCTTCTAATGGTAACAATGACCAATAAAAAAGGGCAACGTAAAAATGTCATCTTGTCAATTGCAGGAGGTGACTGCAACTCAAAAATAGCAGGAGGTCATTATCCAGCACAAAGCCACACAATAGCATCATATATAAATCATCAGGCACCAATATTTGGCCTTGTTGGTTGAGCGAGAGAGAGAGAGAGAGAGAGAGAGAGAGAGAGAGAGAGAGAGAGAGAGAGAGAGAGAGAGAGAGAGAGAGAGAGAGAGAGAGAGAGAGAGAGAGAGAGAGAGAGAGAGAGAGAGAGAGACACACACGTTGCAGGTTATAGTTGCAAGATAGTGACAAGAAGCTAATCAAAACAGTCACGTTTATTGTGATGGTAATTGATTTCTTGCTCTTATTTACAACTTATCTTACAAGCTGCAGCAGCCTGTAGTGGCAGAAGTAGCCTCAGTAGCCTATTGTGACAGGTGTAGCCCCATCACCCTGGAGTGACAGGTGTCCCCAGCAGCCTGTAGAGTGACAGGTGTAGCCCCATCACCCTGGAGTGACAGGTGTAGCCCCATCACCCTGGAGTGACAGGTGTAGCCCCATCACCCTGGAGTGACAGGTGTAGCCCCATCACCCTGGAGTGACAGGTGTAGCCCCATCACCCTGGAGTGACAGGTGTAGCCGTATCACCCTGGAGTGACAGGTGTAGCCCCATCACCCTGGAGTGACAGGTGTAGCCCCATCACCCTGGAGTGACAGGTGTAGCCCCATCACCCTGGAGTGACAGGTGTAGCCCCATCACCCTGTAGTGACAGGTGTAGCCCCATCACCCTGGAGTGACAGGAGTGTCCCCCAAGAGCCTGTAGTGACAGGTGTAGCCCCATCACCCTGGAGTGACAGGTGTAGCCCCATCACCCTGGAGTGACAGGTGTAGCCCCATCACCCTGTAGTGACAGGTGTAGCCCCATCACCCTGGAGTGACAGGTGTAGCCCCATCACCCTGGAGTGACAGGTGTAGCCCCATCACCCTGGAGTGACAGGAGTGTCCCCCAAGAGCCTGTAGTGACAGGTGTAGCCCCATCACCCTGGAGTGACAGGTGTAGCCCCATCACCCTGGAGTGACAGGTGTAGCCCCATCACCCTGGAGTGACAGGAGTGTCCCCCAAGAGCCTGTAGTGACAGGTGTAGCCCCATCACCCTGGAGTGACAGGTGTAGCCCCATCACCCTGTAGTGACAGGTGTAGCCCGCATCACCCTGGAGTGACAGGACTGTCCCCAACAACCTGTAAAGTGACAGGTGTAGCCACGTAGAGTGTAAACAAGTGCTACCCGGATAATATACAAACTGATATGTGTGGGCGTGCAGCCTGAGCAGACTTTTACAGCAGAGCTGAGCAGGGAACAAGTCTGCCATTGACGGCGGCGCCACGCGCCACACATTTCCCTTTTGCCACGGTTCTATTTTATATTTGGCAACGTTGTCATGTTGACGCTAACGTCGACTGTGCTTATTTTCTAGTGAGTAAAGTATTTATGAGTGATTGTTTACGCCGTGCAACGCTTCCAACCAATCACAGCGGCGCACAGTCTCTTCTCAGTGTAAACATATACTTAAAACACGTACTCACCTATTTGTGCTTGCGGGGGGGGGGGGGGGGTTGAGTTCAGGGGCTTGATTCACGAAGCAGTTACGCAAGTACTTACGAACGTGTACATCTTTTCTCAATATTTGACGGCTTTGGTTACATTTATTAAACACTTTACAAGCATGAAAACTTGCCAATCAACTGTTGTTATTGTTATAAACAGCCTCCTGGTGCTTCGGAGCTCATTAACTGTTTAATAATTGTAAACAAAGCCGCCAAAGATTGAGGAAAGATGGGATAAGTGCTTGCGTAACTGCTTCGTGAATCTGGCCCCTGGTTCTATGTATTCTGACTGGTTCTTGACCACTGACCAAGTTATAATCTGGCCCTTACCTCTCTATTTGGCCTCACTTCATCAGAGCCTTGTTATCATCGTCAGGAGCCGATAGCAAGTGTAAGGTCTTTCTTATTCATGCCCAGGAGACGATATCTTGTGGATGGTTCGTCGTTTCTTCACGTGGAACTAATATCTTGTGGATGGTTCTTCACGTGGAACTAATATCTTGTGGATGGTTCTTCACGTGGAACTAATATCTTGTGGATGGTTCTTCACGTGGAACTAATATCTTATGGATGGTTCTTCACGTGGAACTAATATCTTGTGGATGGTTCTTCACGTGGAACTAATATCTTGTGGATGGTTCTTCACGTGGAACTAATATCTTATGGATGGTTCTTCACGTGGAACTAATATCTTGTGGATGGTTCTTCACGTGGAACTAATATCTTGTGGATGGTTCTTCACGTGGAACTAATATCTTGTGGATGGTTCTTCACGTGGAACTAATATCTTGTGGATGGTTCTTCACGTGGAACCGATATCTTGAATCCCTTTTCTCACGTCTTCCCGAGGAGTTAGCCAACTGTTATCCTCAGCTGATAACTGATAAATCATCTCAAGATAACTCAAGATAACCTCAACTGAGCAAGATAGCCGTATAACCTCTAGATAGCCGGGCTCTCGGCTCTCACCACTTGAGTGTTACAGGTAATTCCATGACGTTCCCTAGGAGCTAATAATGAAAAATAAATATTATATATATATATATATATATATATATATATATATATATATATATATATATATTGTTGGGGGTTTCCACCTCTCTATTATTCTCTACCCTTACTCTGGGGTGAGCAATAGTTATGCTCAAGGTAACTCACCGTAGCCCTGCGGGTCTTCCCTCGATCCTCACGGCGCCACTGCACGCCAGGAGAGTCTCCCAGTCAATCTTAACGGCCTCTTATTAAGAAAGAGTGAGAACACGACTCGTTCACCTCGACTGTCGTGTGCCCTCCCCAACAATAGGGCTCTACGGTTAAACACAAGATCGCCAACTGGTGTTTAAGGTGGCCAGTAACACCCTCAGTGGACTGGTGTATTCAGTGGTAGCCTTGGCAAGGTCACACTCAAAGATCAGGAATCAGGCAGGTACTTGTTGTTATCACTCTATGTTTACCAGTATCATATAGCCACAAGATCAATGGAGGGGATGATAAAAACACTAAGATAGTTTTGTATTTTACTTAAAATGTATGAAAGATGTCACAAGGCCACACAATAATCGATAAATCAACTGATCCTGACTCGGCCGGTAATTCCCACGGATATTATGCGACCGCAAGAGGGCAACACTCTCCCCTCCTCATCAAGTGTCAAAACCCAGCTGATCGCGTGGCCACTCCGCGCGAACTTTGCTTGTTTTCTAGATTCGCTGTTTCGTTAAATTCTCCAATATTACTAGAAACTCGCACACTCGATATTGGCACAAATAAACCGAAGTACTTAGTTACACTGTACTCAGGCTCAAACAGTCTTTTCTACAATCAATTCTACACTGATTCACTGTAATGGTCTTACACTGTTATTTATCCAACAATATATTATGAAATATTAACACTGGAGTTTTCAGTACTTTCTCTCGTTGGCGATAACGCAATAATTCACTGTACTCACAAATGATTATTCACTGAATGAACATAGACATATATATGGTATATAAATCAATCATCAATACATGGAAAATAAATAGTTTCTGGGCACATAGCCTAACCTCCAAATACTGGCATAATATTATATATAATTTACCACTATATGTTCATATCAAAATCTATAGAAAGATATACACAACACAGTAAATTTATCACTGGTTCCTGGTGCCTGTACACACCAATAATCAACATGAATATTACAAGTACTCTTGATAGTACTGTCTAGCACACTGGTGCTTTACCGTGACATAGGTGAGACTTGCTCACGACATATAAAATCTTCAGGCTAGATAATATAGCCAAATAATATAGCTAACTAAAGGGGAATGGGGAGGGAACTAGTACCACCTACTTCACCCTATCCTCCGATGAGAGTCGAGATGCAGCTCCTGGTCCTCGTGTCGGGAACGCCCCCACACTACACGTCGTCGTGTCCTACCAGAGCCTCTCGTCGTCCCACCGTTTAGCGCGTCGTCTCCGTGCCTCCTCACTGCAGGTCCGTCCTCCTCCTTGACTTCTTGAAGGTTGGAGTCGGTCTCCTGGCCGTCGTCTTCTCCCAGCAACGGCTGTCGCCTACGTCTCAGCTACAGTCGTTCGGCTTCCCCAAATAGTCCTCTCTTCCTCAGCTACCCAGTGGCTCTGTCAGCCACTACGCTGTCACGAACTGGTGAATTGCCACAGACGTCAACCTACGTCACTGCACGGCTTCACTGCTACTGGCACAGTACCTGACTGGAGCACTTGTTGCTCAAATAACCGTCAATTCCCTCTTCTGGTTCAACACATGAACTAGGGAAGACTTCTCAGAGTACTGGCGAACTTCCGATGACGCGTAAATCCACGGTAGTGGGAAAACAGCTGTCCGACAGATAGGACCACTCGTCGCACGTCCGACCTCTATGACGTGTCGTGTATGACTGATGGCGCCAGCCCGGCGCGCTGGCCGGACCCCCTTCCTTCGTGACGTCACTTTCGCTACGGGAAGTTTTCATTGGCTCCCGGTGCCACACTGCTGTCGGTGACCAATCCGGTGCCACTGACGTCACACGGTTTTGGCGGGAGATCAGAGAGGCCAGCGCCATCTTGGCTCCCTAAAGGGCCTAAACCACAGGCCAAAACATTACTATTTCACAAATTTCTCGGCTCTCCGAGAACACTTCACTCTCTCCCATATATCAAATTGTAGCCTGCAACGTAGAGAACGCTTGGGAAAAGTAGACATGACTCTTACTGCAGGCATGGGAGAATTATAAGGGGGGGGAACTCCGTCACATACCCCTCCCCTTAAAATAAGAGTCATGTCTGGTTAGTGGATGCGGGATAGAGCATCCGCTACTACGTCGTCCTTCCCCTTGATGTGCTTGACCTTGATCCTTGTCAGACTCTCAGTGCGAGTGAGACTGGTGCCGTCCGCCCTGGACCACTTACTTTCCTCCTCCGGGAGTTCTCGGTCCCCCGGTACACTCAGACCCGTCTTCCGCTGGGTTTCTCGGGTATTCGTTCCGTCCTGCTTGGCGGCTCTTCCTTCCACAGTGAAGAAAGGTCTCAGGCGGTCCATGCGACACACCTGTTTCTTCCGGGGTCCATCCGGCTTCCCAATCTCGTACGACACTGGACCCAACCGTCGCAGCACTCGGTATGGTCTCTTGAACCGCGTCTTGGTCGCTCTTCCTTTACCTGGCAGCACAACCATTACTTTGGATCCGGCCTGAAAATCTCTCTGCGCAGCTCTCCTGTCGTACCACTCCGACATCTTACGTTGCGCCTTCTTCAGGAGTTTCCTAGCCAGTCCCTTCGCTCGAGTGAGACGTTCTTTGAACTTCTGGACATATTTAATCACCGTTCCCACGGTCGCTCCTGGTGTCCATCGTTCCTTCAGCAGGGATAGCATGGCATATATAATATATATAAATGGAAAGTAAGCCTTCTCAGGACCCACACGTCCTCCTTCGGCCTTACTAACCAATTCGGGGAACTCCTCTTGCTGTAACTCTCCGAGACGAGTGCGGTTTACCCCTGGAGAACTGGTGAGTGTCACCTGCAACTCACCATTCGGGCTACTCTCGCCCTCCACTCGTTCTCTGGGTCCTACGCAGAGGTGATCTGTTCCCAGGCTGTCAGTCGACTCCTCAGCCCCATCAGATCCACAACCTCCTGGTTCTTCGCGTTGCCTCGGTGTCACAGTACAAACTGGGATCGCCACCGGTGCGATTCCCTTCTCGTCCCCACAGGCGTTCAACTCCCCGCCTGTCTCCTTGTACTGTTCTATGCACTCTTCGCCCTTCACGAGATGCGGGAGGACGTATCCCCCACATGCGTCATTCCCCAAGATGACCTGCGCCTCCATCTTGGGCATTGATGTACAGATTCCCACCTCTAGGGTCTGGCAGCCATATTCGGAATTTAAAGTTACCTGGTGTAGGGGCATCCTCACTGGGCCTCCCACAGTGGTCACACTTGCCACCCCCACACTGGTATTCTTGTAACCCTCGGGGAACAGGGTTTCACTTACCAGGGTAAAATCAGCCCCGGTGTCTCTTAGCATCTTCACTGGGATGGGGTCTGCGACCCCCATCCTTACGGTTCCTTGACACATGAATGGGTGAACTTTCTTCTCCCCATTTAGCACGGGTTCATCCCGCTCTCCCTCGGCCCTCTGGTCCTCGAACATCACTAAAGCGACGTGTCCCCGCTGCTTAGGGCGTCTGCATTCCCGCGCGACGTGTCCGAATATTCCGCAGTTGTAGCAGCGGCCCCTCGGCGGAGACCATCCGCCACCGCTCGCCTTAGCACTGCCTCCAGAGGCCGTCGCACCCTGTGTCTTTCCCGAACCGCTTGTTGACTCCTTGGTCGCAACAACAGCTCCCGAGCTCTCCGCATGGTTCTTCTTGATCGGTTCTACAGCACCTTTTGTACCTCGGGTGTTCCAACTTGAGAAATGGGACTTGGGAGAACTCGTTCCTGCCCTCCATCCATCCGTCCTTCTATAACTCCGATCGTTTCCGACGTATGCGGGTGGTCGGTTCTGTCCCTCTCGGCGTGGGCGTAGGGCTTCTTCTAGCATGTCGGCCCGGTCGGCTGCGGCCCTCAGGTCCTTTATGTCCGCCTCCTTTACCCTCATCCTGATCTCAGGAGGGAGCACGGACATAAACTTTTCCATGACCATTAGTTCCTTGATTTCTTCGGCCGACCCCGCTTCTTCAGAGTCCATCCACTTAAGGAACTTTCTTTCCATGTCCCTCGCCGTCTCCGCATACGATTTTCCTGGTGACCGGGTACATTCTCTAAACCTCTTTCTGTAACACTCTGGCGTGAGCTTAAAGGAACGGAGCACAGCTCGTTTTACCGCCTCGTAGTTAGTGCATTCTTGGAAGTCGAGCATGGTGAAGGCTTGGCGAGCTTCCCCTGTGAGCCTTCCTTGGACCAACTCCGCCCACTCCGCCCTCGGCCACCTCTTCATAGCAGCAACTCTCTCAAAGTGATCGAAGAAACTTTCGGCTTCACTAGGCACAAAGACCGGCAGGTCTCGTTCCCTCACTCGTCGGTCTTCCTGTGGCGGGGCAGGGGCACCTAGTCCCAGTTCAGCTCGCTTTAGCTCCACCTCCTGGTTGGCTTCTATTTCCATTTGTCTCAGCCTAACCTCTTGCTCTCGTTCTTCCCTGCGTAGCTGTGCTTCTCGTTCTTGCTCTTCCCGGCGCAGCTGTGCTTCTCGTTCCTCACGCTTCGTCTGTGCTTCTCGCTCCTCACGCTTCATCTGTGCTTCTCGCTCCTGTTCTTCCCGGCGCAGCTGCGCTTCTCGCTCCTCACGCTTCGCCTGTGCTTCTCGCTCTTCTTTGCGCTGCTGTGCCTCTTCTCTCCTCAGCTGCGCTTCTCGCTCTTCTCTGCGCTGCTGTGCCTCTTCTCTCCTCAGCTGCGCTTCTCGCTCTTCTCTGCGCTGCTGTGCTTCCAGCTGCAGCTTCATTATTTCCAGCTTTATGCTGTGCCTGCTGCCGCTGGATCCCCTGCTGCTTCCACCAATACTCAGGCGCTCACCCTCACTGGCAGGTGTTTGGGGCCGTTCCTCCCCCAAAGCTTCGTCTCGAGCCTTGAGCTGAGCCATTATTTCTAGTCTTCTTTCACCAACTCTGGCAGATTTCAGCTTTATTCCAAAATGATCCGCTATAGCCTGTAACTGTGCCTTGGTGCACTCTTCCAGCACCTGTTCGTCTCTAGAGTCAATAAACCTCGCTACTTTATCATCCTCCATCTTGTGCTACGAGTGATAACCTTCACCTGATCTCTAACACCACTGCCAAGTACCACTGTAACCTTTACTCCGATCTATATCCTGGCGAGGTCGCCAATGTTGGGGGTTTCCACCTCTCTATTATTCTCTACCCTTACTCTGGGGTGAGCAATAGTTATGCTCAAGGTAACTCACCGTAGCCCTGCGGGTCTTCCCTCGATCCTCACGGCGCCACTGCACGCCAGGAGAGTCTCCCAGTCAATCTTAACGGCCTCTTATTAAGAAAGAGTGAGAACACGACTCGTTCACCTCGACTGTCGTGTGCCCTCCCCAACAATAGGGCTCTACGGTTAAACACAAGATCGCCAACTGGTGTTTAAGGTGGCCAGTAACACCCTCAGTGGACTGGTGTATTCAGTGGTAGCCTTGGCAAGGTCACACTCAAAGATCAGGAATCAGGCAGGTACTTGTTGTTATCACTCTATGTTTACCAGTATCATATAGCCACAAGATCAATGGAGGGGATGATAAAAACACTAAGATAGTTTTGTATTTTACTTAAAATGTATGAAAGATGTCACAAGGCCACACAATAATCGATAAATCAACTGATCCTGACTCGGCCGGTAATTCCCACGGATATTATGCGACCGCAAGAGGGCAACACTCTCCCCTCCTCATCAAGTGTCAAAACCCAGCTGATCGCGTGGCCACTCCGCGCGAACTTTGCTTGTTTTCTAGATTCGCTGTTTCGTTAAATTCTCCAATATTACTAGAAACTCGCACACTCGATATTGGCACAAATAAACCGAAGTACTTAGTTACACTGTACTCAGGCTCAAACAGTCTTTTCTACAATCAATTCTACACTGATTCACTGTAATGGTCTTACACTGTTATTTATCCAACAATATATTATGAAATATTAACACTGGAGTTTTCAGTACTTTCTCTCGTTGGCGATAACGCAATAATTCACTGTACTCACAAATGATTATTCACTGAATGAACATAGACATATATATGGTATATAAATCAATCATCAATACATGGAAAATAAATAGTTTCTGGGCACATAGCCTAACCTCCAAATACTGGCATAATATTATATATAATTTACCACTATATGTTCATATCAAAATCTATAGAAAGATATACACAACACAGTAAATTTATCACTGGTTCCTGGTGCCTGTACACACCAATAATCAACATGAATATTACAAGTACTCTTGATAGTACTGTCTAGCACACTGGTGCTTTACCGTGACATAGGTGAGACTTGCTCACGACATATAAAATCTTCAGGCTAGATAATATAGCCAAATAATATAGCTAACTAAAGGGGAATGGGGAGGGAACTAGTACCACCTACTTCACCCTATCCTCCGATGAGAGTCGAGATGCAGCTCCTGGTCCTCGTGTCGGGAACGCCCCCACACTACACGTCGTCGTGTCCTACCAGAGCCTCTCGTCGTCCCACCGTTTAGCGCGTCGTCTCCGTGCCTCCTCACTGCAGGTCCGTCCTCCTCCTTGACTTCTTGAAGGTTGGAGTCGGTCTCCTGGCCGTCGTCTTCTCCCAGCAACGGCTGTCGCCTACGTCTCAGCTACAGTCGTTCGGCTTCCCCAAATAGTCCTCTCTTCCTCAGCTACCCAGTGGCTCTGTCAGCCACTACGCTGTCACGAACTGGTGAATTGCCACAGACGTCAACCTACGTCACTGCACGGCTTCACTGCTACTGGCACAGTACCTGACTGGAGCACTTGTTGCTCAAATAACCGTCAATTCCCTCTTCTGGTTCAACACATGAACTAGGGAAGACTTCTCAGAGTACTGGCGAACTTCCGATGACGCGTAAATCCACGGTAGTGGGAAAACAGCTGTCCGACAGATAGGACCACTCGTCGCACGTCCGACCTCTATGACGTGTCGTGTATGACTGATGGCGCCAGCCCGGCGCGCTGGCCGGACCCCCTTCCTTCGTGACGTCACTTTCGCTACGGGAAGTTTTCATTGGCTCCCGGTGCCACACTGCTGTCGGTGACCAATCCGGTGCCACTGACGTCACACGGTTTTGGCGGGAGATCAGAGAGGCCAGCGCCATCTTGGCTCCCTAAAGGGCCTAAACCACAGGCCAAAACATTACTATTTCACAAATTTCTCGGCTCTCCGAGAACACTTCACTCTCTCCCATATATCAAATTGTAGCCTGCAACGTAGAGAACGCTTGGGAAAAGTAGACATGACTCTTACTGCAGGCATGGGAGAATTATAAGGGGGGGGAACTCCGTCACAATATATATATATATATATTTCTACATATTACATGCAGCCTATTACATTTCCGGCTCAAGCTAACACATTACATTATGCAAACGCAATTAACATATTAATAACCTGGTTACATTATTATTTTGGACAAATTTTTTGTATTTAAAACTGTAAAGTGTTCTCTCCTGTAATTTAAAAAAGTAATGGTTTTATTTGGAAATAATAATGATAAAATTAACGCCAATTTCGAGAATAGTTATGACTCCAAGACTATTGGCAAGAGTGAACTGGTTGATTTTTTTTATTTTATTGGGTAAATCGCTAACAAGTCAATGGGTCAGGGTGCAGGAAGATAGTGAGTCAGTGTTCAGGAAGATAGTGAGTCAGGGTGCAGGAAGATAGTGTGTCAGGGTGCAGGAAGATAGTGAGTCAGGGTGCAGGAAGATAGTGAGTCAGGGTGCAGGAAGATAGTGAGTCAGTGTTCAGGAAGATAGTGAGTCAGGGTTCAGAAAGATAGTGAGTCAGGGTGCAGGAATATAGTGAGTCAGGGTGCAGGAAGATAGTGAGTCAGTGTTCAGGAAGATAGTGAGTCAGGGTTCAGGAAGATAGTGAGTCAGTGTTCAGGAAGATAGTGAGTCAGGGTTCAGGAAGATAGTGAGTCAGGGTTCAGAAATATAGTGAGTCAGGGTGCAGGAAGATAGTGAGTCAGTGTGCAGGAAGATAGTGAGTCAGTGTTCAGGAAGATAGAGTCAGGGTTCAGGAAGATAGTGAGTCAGGGTTCAGAAAGATAGTGAGTCAGGGTGCTGGGAGATAGTGAGTCAGTGTGCAGGAAGATAGTGAGTCAGTGTTCAGGAAGATAGTGAGTCAGGGTGCAGGAAGATAGTGAGTCACGGTTCAGGAAGATAGTGAGTCAGGGTTCATGAAGATAGTGAGTCAGGGTGCAGGAAGATAGTGAGTCAGGGTGCAAGAAGATAGTGAGTCAGTGTTCAGGAAGATAGTGAGTCAGGGTTCAGGAAGATAGTGAGTCAGGGTTCAGAAATATAGTGAGTCAGGGTGCAGGAAGATAGTGAGTCAGTGTGCAGGAAGATAGTGAGTCAGTGTTCAGGAAGATAGTGAGTCAGGGTTCAGGAAGATAGTGAGTCAGGGTTCAGAAAGATAGTGAGTCAGGGTGCTGGAAGATAGTGAGTCAGTGTGCAGGAAGATAGTGAGTCAGTGTTCAGGAAGATAGTGAGTCAGGGTGCAGGAAGATAGTGAGTCACGGTTCAGGAAGATAGTGAGTCAGGGTTCAGGAAGATAGTGAGTCAGGGTGCAGGAAGATAGTGAGTCAGGGTTCAGGAAGATAGTGAGTCAGGGTTCAGGAAGATAGTGAGTCAGGGTGCAGGAAGATATTGAGTCAGGGTTCAGGAAGATAGTGAGTCAGTGTTCAGGAAGATAGTGAGTCAGGGTGCAGGAAGATAGTGAGTCAGGGTTGAGAAAGATAGTGAGTCAGGGTGCAGGAAGATAGTGAGTCAGGGTTGAGAAAGATAGTGAGTCAGGGTTGAGAAAGATAGTGAGTCAGGGTTCAGAAAGATAGTGAGTCAGGGTTCAGGAAGATAGTGAGTCAGGGTTCAGGAAGATAGTGAGTCAGGGTGCTGGAAGATAGTGAGTCAGGGTTCAGGAAGATAGTGAGTCAGGGTGCAGGAAGATAGTGAGTCAGGGTTGAGAAAGATAGTGAGTCAGGGTGCAGGAAGATAGTGAGTCAGGGTGCAGGAAGATAGTGTGTCAGGGTTGAGAAAGATAGTGAGTCAGGGTTGAGAAAGATAGTAAGTCAGGGTTCAGGAAGATAGTGAGGCAGGGTTCAGGAAGATAGTGAGTCAGGGTGCAGAAAGATAGTGAGTCAGGGTTCAGGAAGATAGTGAGTCAGGGTGCAGAAAGATAGTGAGTCAGGGATGAGAAAGATAGTGAGTCAGGGTTGAGAAAGATAGTGAGTCAGGGTTCAGGAAGATAGTGAGTCAGGGTTCAGGAAGATAGTGAGTCAGGGTTCAGGAAGATAGTGAGTCAGGGTGCAGAAAGATAGTGAGTCAGGGTTCAGGAAGATAGTGAGTCAGGGTTCAGGAAGATAGTGAGTCAAGGTTCAGAAAGATAGTGAGTCAGGGTTGAGAAAGATAGTGAGTCAGGGTTCAGGAAGATAGTGAGTCAGGGTTCAGGAAGATAGTGAGTCAGGGTGCAGAAAGATAGTGAGTCAGGGTTCAGGAAGATAGTGAGTCAGGGTGCAGAAAGATAGTGAGTCAGGGATGAGAAAGATAGTGAGTCAGGGTTCAGGAAGATAGTGAGTCAGGGTTCAGGAAGATAGTAAGTCAGGGTTCAGGAAGATAGTGAGTCAAGGTGCAGAAAGATAGTGAGTCAGGGTTCAGGAAGATAGTGAGTCAGGGTTCAGGAAGATAGTGAGTCATGGTGCAGGAAGATAGTGAGTCATGGTGCAGGAAGATAGTGAGTCAGGATTGAGAAATATAGTGAGTCAGGATTGAGAAAGATAGTGAGTCAGGGTGCAGGAAGATAGTGAGTCAGGGTTGAGAAAGATAGTGAGTCAGGGTTCAGGAAGATAGTGAGTCAAGGTGCAGGAAGATAGTTAGTCAGGGTTGAGAAAGATAGTGAGTCAGGGTGCAGAAAGATAGTGAGTCAGGGTGCAGAAAGATAGTGAGTCAGGGTTCAGGAAGATAGTGAGTCAGGGTGCAGAAAGATAGTGAGTCAGGGTTGAGAAAGATAGTGAGTCAGGGTTCAGGAACATAGTGAGTCAGGGTGCAGAAAGATAGTGAGTCAGGGTTCAGAAAGATAGTGAGTCAGTGTTCAGGAAGATAGTGAGTCAGGGTTCAGGAAGATAGTGAGTCAGGGTTCAGGAAGATAGTGAGTCAGGGTTCAGGAAGATAGTGAGTCAGGGTGCAGGAAGATAGTGAGTCAGGGTTGAGAAAGATAGTGAGTCAGGGTGCAGGAAGATAGTGAGTCAGGGTTGAGAAAGATAGTGAGTCAGGGTTGAGAAAGATAGTGAGTCAGGGTTCAGAAAGATAGTGAGTCAGGGTTCAGGAAGATAGTGAGTCAGGGTTCAGGAAGACAGTGAGTCAGGGTTCAGGAAGATAGTGAGTCAGGGTTCAGGAAGATAGTGAGTCAGGGTGCAGGAAGATAGTGAGTCAGGGTTGAGAAAGATAGTGAGTCAGGGTGCAGGAAGATAGTGAGTCAGGGTTGAGAAAGATAGTGAGTCAGGGTTGAGAAAGATAGTGAGTCAGGGTTCAGGAAGATAGTGAGGCAGGGTTCAGGAAGATAGTGAGTCAGGGTGCAGAAAGATAGTGAGTCAGGGTGCAGAAAGATAGTGAGTCAGGGTGCAGAAAGATACTGAGTCAGGGTTCAGGAAAATAGTGAGTCAGGGTTCAGGAAGATAGTGAGTCAGGGTGCAGAAAGATAGTGAGTCAGGGTTCAGAAAGATAGTGAGTCAGGGTTCAGGAAGATAGTGAGTCAGGGTTCAGGAAGATAGTGAGTCAGGGTTCAGGAAGATAGTGAGTCAGGGTTCAGGAAGATAGTGAGTCAGGGTGCAGGAAGATAGTGAGTCAGGGTTGAGAAAGATAGTGAGTCAGGGTGCAGGAAGATAGTGAGTCAGGGTTGAGAAAGATAGTGAGTCAGGGTTGAGAAAGATAGTGAGTCAGGGTTCAGGAAGATAGTGAGGCAGGGTTCAGGAAGATAGTGAGTCAGGGTGCAGAAAGATAGTGAGTCAGGGTTCAGGAAGATAGTGAGTCAGGGTGCAGAAAGATAGTGAGTCAGGGATGAGAAAGATAGTGAGTCAGGGTTGAGAAAGATAGTGAGTCAGGGTTCAGGAAGATAGTGAGTCAGGGTTCAGGAAGATAGTGAGTCAGGGTTCAGGAAGATAGTGAGTCAGGGTGCAGAAAGATAGTGAGTCAGGGTTCAGGAAGATAGTGAGTCAGGGTTCAGGAAGATAGTGAGTCAAGGTTCAGAAAGATAGTGAGTCAGGGTTGAGAAAGATAGTGAGTCAGGGTTCAGGAAGATAGTGAGTCAGGGTTCAGGAAGATAGTGAGTCAGGGTGCAGAAAGATAGTGAGTCAGGGTTCAGGAAGACAGTGAGTCAGGGTGCAGAAAGATAGTGAGTCAGGGATGAGAAAGATAGTGAGTCAGGGTTCAGGAAGATAGTGAGTCAGGGTGCAGAAAGATAGTAAGTCAGGGTTCAGAAAGATAGTGAGTCAGGGTTCAGGAAGATAGTGAGTCAGGGTTCAGGAAGATAGTGAGTCAGGGTTCAGGAAGATAGTGAGTCAGGGTTCAGGAAGATAGTGAGTCAGGGTGCAAGAAGATAGTGAGTCAGGGTGCAGGAAGATAGTGAGTCAGGGTTGAGAAAGATAGTGAGTCAGGGTGCAGGAAGATAGTGAGTCAGGGTTGAGAAAGATAGTGAGTCAGGGTTGAGAAAGATAGTGAGTCAGGGTTCAGAAAGATAGTGAGTCAGGGTTCAGGAAGATAGTGAGTCAGGGTTCAGGAAGACAGTGAGTCAGGGTTCAGGAAGATAGTGAGTCAGGGTTCAGGAAGATAGTGAGTCAGGGTGCAGGAAGATAGTGAGTCAGGGTTGAGAAAGATAGTGAGTCAGGGTGCAGGAAGATAGTGAGTCAGGGTTGAGAAAGATAGTGAGTCAGGGTTGAGAAAGATAGTGAGTCAGGGTTCAGGAAGATAGTGAGGCAGGGTTCAGGAAGATAGTGAGTCAGGGTGCAGAAAGATAGTGAGTCAGGGTGCAGAAAGATAGTGAGTCAGGGTGCAGAAAGATACTGAGTCAGGGTTCAGGAAGATAGTGAGTCAGGGTTCAGGAACATAGTGAGTCAGGGTGCAGAAAGATAGTGAGTCAGGGTTCAGAAAGATAGTGAGTCAGGGTTCAGGAAGATAGTGAGTCAGGGTTCAGGAAGATAGTGAGTCAGGGTTCAGGAAGATAGTGAGTCAGGGTTCAGGAAGATAGTGAGTCAGGGTGCAGGAAGATAGTGAGTCAGGGTTGAGAAAGATAGTGAGTCAGGGTGCAGGAAGATAGTGAGTCAGGGTTGAGAAAGATAGTGAGTCAGGGTTGAGAAAGATAGTGAGTCAGGGTTCAGGAAGATAGTGAGGCAGGGTTCAGGAAGATAGTGAGTCAGGGTGCAGAAAGATAGTGAGTCAGGGTTCAGGAAGATAGTGAGTCAGGGTGCAGAAAGATAGTGAGTCAGGGATGAGAAAGATAGTGAGTCAGGGTTGAGAAAGATAGTGAGTCAGGGTTCAGGAAGATAGTGAGTCAGGGTTCAGGAAGATAGTGAGTCAGGGTTCAGGAAGATAGTGAGTCAGGGTGCAGAAAGATAGTGAGTCAGGGTTCAGGAAGATAGTGAGTCAGGGTTCAGGAAGATAGTGAGTCAAGGTTCAGAAAGATAGTGAGTCAGGGTTGAGAAAGATAGTGAGTCAGGGTTCAGGAAGATAGTGAGTCAGGGTTCAGGAAGATAGTGAGTCAGGGTGCAGAAAGATAGTGAGTCAGGGTTCAGGAAGACAGTGAGTCAGGGTGCAGAAAGATAGTGAGTCAGGGATGAGAAAGATAGTGAGTCAGGGTTCAGGAAGATAGTGAGTCAGGGTGCAGAAAGATAGTAAGTCAGGGTTCAGAAAGATAGTGAGTCAGGGTTCAGGAAGATAGTGAGTCAGGGTTCAGGAAGATAGTGAGTCAGGGTTCAGGAAGATAGTGAGTCAGGGTTCAGGAAGATAGTGAGTCAGGGTGCAAGAAGATAGTGAGTCAGGGTGCAGGAAGATAGTGAGTCAGGGTTGAGAAAGATAGTGAGTCAGGGTGCAGGAAGATAGTGAGTCAGGGTTGAGAAAGATAGTGAGTCAGGGTTCAGGAAGATAGTGAGTCAGGGTTGAGAAAGATAGTGAGTCAGGGTTCAGAAAGATAGTGAGTCAGGGTTCAGGATGATAGTGAGTCAGGGTTCAGGAAGATAGTGAGTTAGGGTTCAGGAAGATAGTGAGTCTGGGTTGAGAAAGATAGTGAGTCAGGGTTGAGAAAGATAGTGAGTCAGGGTTCAGGAAGATAGTGAGTCAGGGTTCAGGAAGATAGTGAATCAGGGTTCAGGAAGATAGTGAGTCAGGGTTGAGAAATACAGTGAGTCAGGGTTGAGAAAGATAGTGAGTCAGGGTTGAGAAAGATAGTGAGACTGGGTGCAGAAAGATAGTGAGTCAGGGTTCAGGAAGATAGTGAGTCAGGGTGCAGAAAGATAGTGAGTCAGGGTTCAGGAAGATAGTGAGTCAGGGTTCAGGAAGATAGTGAGCCAGGGTTCAGGAAGATAGTGAGTCAGGGTTGAAAGATAGTGAGTCAGGGTTGAGAAAGATAGTGAGTCAAGGTTCAGAAAGATAGTGAGTCAGGGTTCAGAAAGATAGTGAGTCAGGGTGCAGAAAGATAGTGAGTCAGGGTTGAGAAAGATAGTGAGTCAAGGTTCAGAAAGATAGTGAGTCAGGGTTCAGGAAGATAGTGAGTCATGGTGCAGAAAGATAGTGAGTCAGGGTGCAGAAAGATAGTGAGTCAAGGTTCAGAAAGATAGTGAGTCAGGGTTGAGAAAGATAGTAAGTCAAGGTTCAGAAAGATAGTGAGTCAGGGTTCAGAAAGATAGTGAGTCAGGGTGCAGAAAGATAATGAGTCAGGGTGCAGAAAGATATTGAGTCAAGGTTCAGAAAGATAGTGAGTCAGGGTGCAGAAAGGTAGTGAGTCAAGGTTCAGAAAGATAGTGAGTCATGGTTCAGGAAGATAGTGAGTCAAGGTTCAGAAAGATAGTGAGTCAGGGTGCAGAAAGATAGTGAGTCAAGGTTCAGAAAGATAGTGATTCAGGGTGCAGAAAGATAGTGAGTCAGGGTTCAGGAAGATAATGAGTCAGGGTTCAGGAAGATAGTGAGTCAGTGTTCAGGAAGATAGTGAGTCAGGGTTGAGAAAGATAGTGAGTCAGGGTTGAGAAAGATAGTGAGTCAAGGTTCAGAAAGATAGTGAGTCAGGGTTGAGAAAGATAGTGAGTCAGGGTGCAGAAAGATAGTGAGTCAGGGTTGAGAAAGATAGTGAGTCAAGGTTCAGAAAGATAGTGAGTCATAATTCAGGAAGATAGTGAGTCATGGTGCAGAAAGATAGTGAGTCAGGGTGCAGAAAGATAGTGAGTCAAGGTTCAGAAAGATAGTGAGGCAGGGTTCAGGAAGATAGTGAGTCAGGGTGCAGAAAGATAGTGAGTCAGGGTTCAGGAAGATAGTGAGTCAGGGTGCAGAAAGATAGTGAGTCAGGGTTGAGAAAGATAGTGAGTCAGGGTTCAGGAAGATAGTGAGTCAGGGTTCAGGAAGATAGTGAGTCAGGGTTCAGGAAGATAGTGAGTCAGGGTGCAGAAAGATAGTGAGTCAGGGTTCAGGAAGATAGTGAGTCAGGGTTCAGGAAGATAGTGAGTCAAGGTTCAGAAAGATAGTGAGTCAGGGTTCAGGAAGATAGTGAGTCAGGGTGCAGAAAGATAGTGAGTCAAGGTTCAGAAAGATAGTGAGTCAGGGTTGAGAAAGATAGTAAGTCAAGGTTCAGAAAGATAGTGAGTCAGGGTTCAGAAAGATAGTGAGTCTGGGTGCAGAAAGATAGTGAGTCAGGGTGCAGAAAGATAGTGAGTCAAGGTTCAGAAAGATAGTGAGTCAGGGTGCAGAAAGATAGTGAGTCAGGGTTCAGGAAGATAGTGAGTCAGGCTCCAATAAGTCTCACACGGACTCAAGCATCATAACAACTCCTGTGAAAATCCCAGTAAGCTCACCGAAAATATTTCGGGAATCATTAAAAATAATTAATGTCACCTTCCCCGACCCATGACGTGTGTGTGGGGGGGGGGGGGTTATCTGTAGAGATACTGACAGACGGGGCCGGGAGCTAAAGTACCTACGAAGATCAAACGCAAAATTTATGACTATATTATACAAGTCGTACCGCAAATATATATATATATATATATATATATATATATATATATATATATATATATATATATATATATATATATATATATATATGTCGTACCTAGTAGCCAGAACTCACTTCTCAGCCTACTATTCAAGGCCCGATTTGCCTAATAAGCCAAGTTTTCCTGAATTAATATATTTACTATAATTTTTTTCTTATGAAATGATAAAGCAACCCTTTTCTCTATGTATGAGGTCAATTTTTTTTTATTGGAGTTAAAATTAACGTAGATATATGACCGAACCTAACCAACCCTACCTAACCTAACCTAACCTATATTTATAGGTAAGGTTAGGTTAGGTAGCCAAAAAAAGCTAGGTTAGGTTAGGTTAGGTAGGTTAGGTAGACGAAAAAACATTAATTCATGAAAACTTGGCTTATTAGGCAAATCGGGCCTTGAATAGTAGGCTGAGAAGTGCGTTCTGGCTATTAGGTACGACATATATATATATATATATATATATATATATATATATATATGTTGTTGAATATGACCGAAAAGGTAAGATTAATAATTCTAACCCGAATTTTCTCAATATTTCTTATGTTTTTCTTCACTGTCGGTGGTAATAAAAATAACAATTCTCCAAAATTAATTTTTTAATTGTCTGACGCCTGAACGCGTTTCGTAATTCGTGTTACATTTTCAAAGACTTAATTTACACACCAATTCTTCGTATTCATTTGAATACGAAGAATTCCATTTGGGGAATTCCCACTTGGGGACTTCCATTTCAAATGGAAGTCCCCAAGTGGGTATCTTCTACGTACTTATACTCTACTGGATGAGGTGACATGGTACAAAAGTTTTGGGTGAGGTGACGAACACAAGACAGAAACACGAAACAATGGGTATAAATTGGATAAGTGAACATATGAATGGGAGTAACTGCAGAAGGCCTATTGGCCCATACTTCCTCTGGCTACTTCCATATTGGTTCGGGGGTCTTGAAGTGGGTAGAATGTTGTTGTGCATTAATTGGCTGTTGATTGCTGGTGTTGACTTTTTGATGTGTAGTACTTCGCTGATGTCAAGCCGCCTGCTATCGCTGTACCTATCGATGATTTCTGTGTTGTTTGTTAAGATTTCTCTGGTTATGGTTTGGTTGTAAGAAGAGATTATATGTTCCTTGAAGGAGCCCTGTTGCTTATGCATTGTTAATCGCCTGAAAAGAGGCGTTGTTGTCCTGCCTATATACTGAGTTCCTTGGAGCTTACAGTCCCCAAGTGGGCATTTGAAGGCATAGACGACGTTGGTCTCCTTTAAGGCGTTCTGCTTGGTGTCTGGAGAGTTTTTCATGAGTAGGTTGGCCGTTTTTTTTGTTTTTTTTTAATAAATTGTCAATTGTCTTTTCTGATTTTTGTCTGTAGGGATAACGTTCCTATCAACAATATTTTTCAGGGCCCTTTCCTCTGTTTTATGAACCGTCGAAAAGAAGTTCCTGTAAAATAGTCTAATAGGGGGTAAAGGTGTTGTGTTGGTTGACTCTTCAGAGGTTGCATGGCGTTTCACCTTTATATTTATGATATTTATGATGTATAAATTTATGAAATTTATGAATATATATATATATATATATATATATATATATATATATATATATATATATATATATATATATATATATATATATATATATATATATATTTGAACGAATTTAACGAACAAAACGAGCCTTGTGGCATACAACCATACCACGACTGGCAGTGATATGAGGACAAGGAACTGGGATACGAGGATAGTGTGCTTGGATATGAGGACAAGACGCTGGGATATGAAGGCAATGAGTTGGGATGTGAAGACAAGGAGCTGGGATACGAGGATAATGTGCTATGATATAAAGCCAATGAGCTGGGATATGAGGACAAGGAACTAGGATATGAAAACAATGAGCTAGGATATGAGGACAAGGAGCTGGGATATGAAGACACGGAACTGAGATACGAGGATAATGTGCTGGGATATGAGGACAAGGTGAGGGAACGTTGCCAACCACTCTATACCAATCACAAACGTCGTTACATCGTAAAGATAATCCGATTGGACACTATAAAAACAACGCACTGGAGACCTTTTCCTTTTTTCTTGTTTTTTGTTTTGTTTTTGTGCGAGCCTTTTTTTGCGTGTGTGGCTGGTCCGCAGGGACGTTATGGGAGCCTTGTACATTATGTCCTATATAGCCGGTACCTGTGGGTGAACGGCGATGACGAAGTCTGTGTAGCTCATGTGAGAGTTGTCTTAAACTTAACCTACACGTTGAGCATTTAGATATTTTGTTTGGCAGGATATCTTATGTGGATATCAAATGTTTTAGGATGTCTTGTGTGGATATCAAATGTTTTAGAATATTTTATAAGGATGTCAAATGTTTAGCAGGATATCTTATGTGAGGCTGAGCCTGTCTATCGTGCTGAGTGTCTCCTCACAAGACGCCGTGTCCAATCTCCCCAGACACGGGCCTCGGCGGCCGGGCTCCAAGGCCTCCCCCGGCACCATGGACAACGACACGGCCGCTCTCCAGCTGCAGGTGTTGTCGCAGTTCCCCAACCTCACGCTCGAGGACGTGATGAAGATCCTCTTCTTCATGGAGAGCAACGTGACGGTGGGCAGCGTCACCCTTACCAACGTTACCTTCGCCAACGCCACGCAGCATTACTGCCAGTTTAGTGAGTATATACGCGCCATCTTCCTTGTCTGTGTGAGACGCCTCAAGGCCGGGCTCTACCTATATTAAGTTTCGCTTCTCCTGGCAATCTATCGCTTGACTATCTTCTTTCCCACGTTCCCCTCCTTCTCTCTCTCTCTCTCTCTCTCTCTCTCTCTCTCTCTCTCTCTCTCTCCCCACACACACACACAGTGATGTCTTTAAGCATTTAACCTGCAAGTTTGTAGTGTAATTCACGGATAATTTGTGGCGTTCCTCTGCCAGTTGCATCTTGAGCACTGTGTCCTGCGCTGCCATCACTCAAGCAACTATACTGCCACATGTACACAACACGCCGACACGAATAAAAGTTACCATTACGTGTAGTCTCAACAACACATTTTAATTAGTAAGCCAAACAGGTCCTTGCTCTTATTCTTAAGATAAACAGCTTTCTCAAGTGTTGTTCAGTCGGGGGCAAGGTGCATTTTGTCTCCGCTTACATGGCGCTCGCGGGGGATGGGGGGGGGGGGTGTGATGGGGCAGGGGGGTGGGGGGTTGGGGTTGATTGGGTAGGGGGGTGGGGAGAGGGGGTTGATGGGGCAGTGGGGGGGGGGATGAAGGGATGATCATAGGACTATCGTTACAGCTTACCGTAATGGAAACTTATCACCTGAAGGATTCATGCATTAATGTTCCATTTATTTTATGCGTTCAATTCGCCCTCTATTTGATTTTCCCGAATTTTCCAGACCAAGTATTTATGAATGACCTGTTCACGAAGACTATCTGCTTAATGCCACTATGATTAGTCTCGGAAATAATCACTATATCCATATGCGTTTGTTCATGGGTTGAACTACGTGACGAGAGAGAGACAGAGAGAGAGAGAGAGCCCACCTATGACTTTCTAAATACTGTATCATTATAACATGCCTTCTATGTCTATTGTGTTGTCCCTTGGTATCTTCTACGTCGTTATCCTGTCTCCCATGTCCCTTCTCTCCTCCGACAAGAGAGGTGATGTCTCTCAGTTGGTCGTCATATCAGAGACCACACAGCCCCGAAGAAGGTGCTATATTTCTGAATATATCGCATCTTTATTAATTGCCTTTCTGGGTGAGGGATACCAGTCGGAGATGCATATTCGAGGGTTGGTCTTATGTACGTTGTATACGGTGGTCTGATGGCCTCATTTTATTGGCTTTTAAAGACTATCCGAATATTTGCAAGTTTTACGTACGTAATAAAGTCATTTTCTTAATGTATATGACTTGTGTCAGGTTTGGAGAAATACATTATCCAAAATCTTTATTTTTCATTGATTCCAGAAGCTGTCTCTGTGATATATACTTAGAGTACTGTTTCTCTTGCTCATTACTTTGAATTTATCAGGGTTGAACTCTACCAACCATGCGTGTGGTCGTCTCTGAGGTGGGTTATGAGTCTCCATATATCGCGCAGTTGTCTTCTGTTCAAATTATTCTCATCCTCACTTGGGCTGGATGGTAGAGCGACGGTCTCGCTTCATGCTGGTCGGCGTTCAATCCCCGACCATCCAAGTGGTTGGGCACCATTCCTTCCCCCCCCCCCCATCCAGAGTCCTTATCCTGACCCCTTCCCAATGGTATATAGTCGTAATGGCTTGGCGCTTTCCCCTGATAATTCCCTCCCTCCTTTCCCTACTCTCATCAACTTTGAATCAGTGATAAATACGGACGTGAATGATCTAATTTTCCCTGGAAAGTGGATGACATATATTTGGAATAGAAGAGATACCAGAACAAATCTCTGCTATTTCCCCTCTTACAGTTGCCATCTGTTTCCTCCCCGGGAGGTATCCCTCCTCGCCCTTTCTATAGCACCATTCCATTAACATCAGCTTGGTTTTCAAGGTCGCACACGAACGTTTCATTGGTGGTCGGGGTTGATCTCCGGTGTTGAGGCTGTCATGTGGCCATAGAACAAATGATCAATACTGATTAGGTATGATTTTTCCGTCGTTGAACCCATATGCTTGGAGACGGATCATCATTGTCATCAACGGTCCACGCAGTGTGCTTGTTAGCGGCATCAGTCTGAGGCTCAGTGGCTTCCCTCTTCTTCATATGCATCTATGGACTACTTTAGCCGCTTACGGTATGTCTGGCAGTTCACTATTATGGTGTGAAGAATGAAAGAGAGTGCTACGAAGGGTTTGATCAATACTTCAGCTGCCGCTTTCAATGTCAATTGTGAGGTTTCGTATGACTACACATTCTTCAGTTGCTCCAGTTGCTTCCCCACTCCCTCGCCCTCAGGCCACTTTGACTTGTCCGTACACCGTCGGCCTCGCTTCAGGCAATATCGGGGTTCGATGATCCAAAAGAGGGCAGGCAGCGTTCATTCCCACCGTCTCTATTCCGCCGTTGTATTCCTTTCATCTACTATTTACTCACAGTGGCTCAGCGCTTTGTCTTCATTCCTGCCTTTGCTTTCCTCACCTTCCCTCTTGTTACTCATGTATCACACTGGTTACTCACTCGGTGAGTCAACTGCTCCCGCGTCGCCTCTCAGAGTGCTGTCTCCTCTAAAAGTGTTCCCCTTATTCTTCCAGTCAGTATTTTACACTCACACCTTTGTTATATTCCTTGTGTGTGTGTGTACTCACCTATTTGTACTCACCTATTTGTGCTTGCGGGGGTTGAGCTCTGGCTCTTTGGTCCCGCCTCTCAACCGTCAATCAACTGGTGTACAGATTCCTGAGCCTATTGGGCTCTATCATATCTACATTTGAAACTGTGTATGGAGTCAGCCTCCACCACATCACTTCCTAATGCATTCCATTTACTAACTACTCTGACACTGAAAAAGTTCTTTCTAACGTCTCTGTGGCTCATTTGGGTACTCAGCTTCCACCTGTGTCCCCTTGTTCGCGTCCCACCAGTGTTGAATAGTTCATCCTTGTTTACCCGGTCGATTCCCCTGAGGATTTTGTAGGTTGTGATCATGTCCCCCCTTACTCTTCTGTCTTCCAGTGTCGTAAGGTGCATTTCCCGCAGCCTTTCCTCCTAACTCATGCCTCTTAGTTCCGGGACTAGTCTAGTGGCATACCTTTGGACTTTTTCCAGCTTCGTCTTGTGCTTGACAAGGTACGGGCTCCATGCTGGGGCCGCATACTCCAGGATTGGTCTTACATATGTGGTGTACAAGATTCTGAATGATTCCTTACACAGGTTCCTGAACGCCGTTCTGATGTTAGCCAGCCTCGCATATGCCGCAGACGTTATTCTCTTTATGTGGGCTTCAGGAGACAGGTTTGGTGTGATATCAACTCCTAGATCTTTCTCTCTGTCTGTTTCATTAAGTACTTCATCTCCTATTCAGTATCCTGTGCCTGGCCTCCTGTTTCCACTGCCTAGTTTCATTACTTTGCATTTACTCGGGTTGAACTTCAACAGCCATTTGTTGGACCATTCACTCAGTCTATCCAGGTCATCTTGTAGCCTCCTACTATCATCCTCTGTTTCAATCCTCCTCATAATTTTTGCATCGTCGGCAAACATTGAGAGGAACGAATCTATACCCTCTGGGAGATCATTTACATATACCAGAAACAGTATAGGTCCAAGGACTGACCCCTGCGGGACTCCACTTGTGACGTCTCGCCAATCTGAGACCTCACCCCTCACACAGACTCGTTGTCTCCTGTTGCTTAGGTACTCCGCTATCCACCGGAGTACCTTCCCTCTCACTCCAGCCTGCATCTCCAACTTTCGCACTAGCCTCTTGTGTGGCACTGTATCAAAGGCTTTCTGACAATCCAAAAATATGCAGTCTGCCCACCCTTCTCTTTCTTGCCTTATTTTTGTTGCCTGGTCGTAGAATTCATGTAACCCTGTGAGGCAGGACCTGCCATCCCTGAACCCATGTTGATGCTGTGTTACAAAGTTCCTTCGCTCCAGATGCTCCACTAGTTTTTTTTCGCACAATCTTCTCCATCAGCTTGCATGGTATGCAGGTTAGGGACACTGGCCTGTAGTTCAGTACCTCCTGTCTAGCCCCTTTCTTGTATATTGGGACTACTTTAGCTGCTTTCCAAATATCTGGCAGTTCCCCTGTTGCCAGTGATTTGTTATACACTATGGAGAGTGGTAGGCACAGTTCTCTTGCTCCTTCCTTTAGAACCCAAGGGGAGATTCCATCTGGGCCTATAGCCTTCGTCACGTCCAACTTTAGTAAACACTTCCTTACTTCCCCGCTGGTAATCTCAAACTCTTCCAGTGGTTCCTGGTTAGCTATTCCCTCACTTACCTCTGGAATTTCTCCTTGCTCTAAGGTGAAGATCTCCTGGAATTTCTTATTCAATTCCTCACACACTTCCTTGTCATTTGTAGTGAATCCTTCCGCTCCCTATCCTTAATCTCATAACCTGTTCCTTTACTGTTGTTTTTCTCCTAATGTGGCTATGCAACAATTTAGGCTGAGTCTTTGCCTTGCTTGCGATGTCATTTTCGTATTGTCTTTCTGCCTCTCTTCTCATCCTGACATATTCATTCCTGGCATTCTGGTATCTTTCTCTGCTCTCCAGTGTCCTGTTATTCCTATAGTTTCTCCATGCCCTTTAACTTTGCTGCTTAGCTAGCCTACATCTCTGATTAAACCATGGGTTTCTCATCTTCATTTCTCTGTTTTCCTTTTGGACTGGGACAAACTTGTTTGCTGCGTCCTTGCACTTCTGCGTGATGTAATCCATCATATCTTGGGCCGTCTTTCCCCTGAGCTCTGTTTCCCATGCTATATCTGTTAGGAATTTTCTACATTAGGAAAATATCGTTCTACGTTAGGAAATATCTACATTTGAAACTGTGTATGGAGTCAGCCTCCACCACATCACTGCCTAATGCATTCCATCCGTTAACTACTCTGACACTGAAAAAGTTCCTTCTAACGTCTCTGTGGCTCATGTGGGTACTCAGTTTCCACCTGTGTCCCCTTGTTCGCGTCCCACCAGTGTTGAATAGTTTATCCTTGTTTACCCGGTCGATTCCTCTGAGGATTTTGTAGGTTGTGATCATGTCTCCCCTTACTCTTCTGTCTTCCAGTGTCGTAAGGTGCATTTCCCGCAGCCTTTCCTCGTAACTCATGCCTCTTAGTTCTGGGACTAGTCTAGTGGCATACCTTTGGACTTTTTCCAGCTTCGTCTTGTGCTTGACAAGGTACGGGCTCCATGCTGGGGCCGCATACTCCGCATGTGTGTGTGTGTGTGTTTACTGGTTGTGTTTTTGCGGGGGTTGAGCTTTGCTCTTTCGGCCCGCCTCTCAACTGTCAATCAACTGTTTACTAACTACTCTTTTTTTTTTTCTCCACACCACACACACACACCCCAGGAAGCAGCCCGTGACAGCTGACTAACTCCCAGGTACCTATTTACTGCTAGGTAACAGGGGCACTTACGGTGAAAGAAACTTTGCCCATTTGTTTCTGCCTCGTGCGGGAATCGAACCCGCGCCACAGAATTACGAGTCCTGCGCGCTATCCACCAGGCTACGAGGCCCCTGTGTGTGTGTGTGTGTGTGTGTGTGTGTGTGTGTGTGTGTGTGTGTGTGTGTGTGTGTGTGTGTGTGTGTGTGTGTGTGTGAGTGTGTGAGAGTGTGTGTGTGTGTGTGTGGGTCCCCCCCCCCCACAATAACACTGACGCTGCTCTGCCCATGACAGACTTCCGCGAGCGGTACAAGTGGGTGCACTTCCGCCTGGCGGTGTGCATCGCGGTGACCGGCGTCCTCACCAACCTGCTGACGGTGAGCACGCTGACCCGCCGCACCATGACCACCCCGACCAACCTCCTCCTGCTGGGGCTGGCGGTGGCCGACCTGCTGGTCGAGGTCGAGTACATTCCCTACGCCACCTCCACCCTGGTGGGCGGCGACCAGCTCATGCAGGCCAAGGAACACGCCCTCTATGTCCTCATCCACGCCCACCTCTCCCACGTCTGCCATACGGTTCGTAACCAGGTAACGAGCTCGTTAGGGGCTCCCAAAACATTACCAGGTTCAATATACCTTCAGGGAAATGTAGGGAATAACAGCGGGTGGCGCTGTCAGCCCGCACGTTCAATGCCTCTTGCTACAGCCTCTCTCTAAAAAAAATATTGCATAAAGCGCCCTAATGGGCTGTTAGAGTGAATTGTTAAGGCACACGCTAGTTCCACAAATTCGTGTAATGAGGCACATATGACCACACTAAGTCTAAACGTAGTTACACATAAGCCTTAATTAACTTTAAAGACATGAGTGTATGATATGATACAATATGATATATGATACAATATATGATATATGATACAATATATATGATACAATATATGATATATGATACAATGGCATCAGAAGAGCAGACACATAAGTCTAGTGCCTTAAGCACCTACAAGAGTGATTAGCGTGGCTAGAAGCCCCAATTAACGCCTTGTACCCCACCTATGTTAAAAAAAATCCCCAGTGAACTCCAAGAAATTGAAATAAGTTCATTTAGGTACAAATACACACACAGTAATTAGCTCAAGCTATTCTCACCTGTGTGTATGTATTAATAGAAATAATAGCTCCAAGCTCCAAGATTCTCTGCAAGAACAACTTTGTCACAAACAATTCTTTAGAACGACTTATTCACAAGAATATATAATATTTAACTTTTATATTATACAATGAACCTTATAGATATATTATATGACAAATTATTAAAAATAATTAAATACAGTATTAATTAAATACACGGATAAATAAAGTAGCTTTAAAGTCAAAAGGGAAAAACCTTTTTTTGGTCCTAAATCATCAAATGTGACAAATTATACAGCAACAAAAGTATTCATAAACAGATGTATTCACAGAAGTTAAGTATATAAATAACATGTACCAGGATATGAACTAATCAATTTGTATGATGGACACACTTGATGATGGAGACTTTAGAAAGATGAAGTGAGAGCATGATGAATTCTCTGACAGGTGACTTAGAGAGATATACCCTTAGGTAATTAGGCTGGCCACGTTGCACCTGTGGGTACCTGGGGGTAGGGAAAGGAACTATCAGGAGAAAGCGGCAAGCCGTTAGACTATATAGCACAGGGAAGGGAGTCAGGATAAGGATTTGGGATGGGACGCGGGAAGGGAATGGTGTCCAACCATTTGGACGGTCATGGGATTGAACGCCGACCTGCATGAAGCGAGGAGGTAGTTAACCATGTTGCACCAATGGCGTGGTTTGTGTTGCAGAAGCTTGCAGCAGCTGAAGTGTGTGTGTGTGTTTCAGATCGCCATCTGGTTGACGGTGACGCTGGCGGTGTGGCGGTGGGTGGCGGTGTGCCGCCCACACTCGGCGCCCACCCTCTGCACCATGGTGTACGCCCGCAGGGTGCTGCTGGCCGTCTACCTCGCCTGCCCCGCCCTCGCCACGCCCACCTTCCTCATGTACACCGTTAA
>NC_091159.1:21533772-21536272 GCF_040958095.1 Procambarus clarkii
GCCATTTCCAATACCAAAAAAGGAGGACTCAGCCGCTACATATATATATATATATATATATATATATATATATATATATATATATATATATATATATATATATATATATTATATATATATATATATATATATATATATATATATATATATATATATATATATATATATATATATAATATATGTAGTGTGTGTGTGTGTGTAACACCCAGAAGGGTGAGTCTGGTGAGAGTTAGGGAGGGTGGCACTGCTGGCACTGTTATCACCACACCCTGCTGACACTTTTCTTACGAGTATTTAATATGTTTAGTATACTGCCCACAGAGATGCAGAGCTTCTATGAAACATTAAATATATTTCACATGAAGGAAATGAACGAGAATGTTAATATTTGTTCGTTAAGCGTTGGCAGATTTGGGTGAGCCGGTGGCTGAGCGGACAGAACACTGGACGCATGATCCTGTGGTCCCGGGTTTGATCCCGGGTGCCGCAAGATACAATGGGCAGAGTTTCTTTCACCTTGATGCCCCTGCTACCTAACAGTAAATAGGTACCTGGGAGTTAGTCAGCTCTCACGGGCTGCTTCCTGGGGGTGGAGGCCTGGTCGAGGACCGGGCCGCAAGGACACTAAGCCCCGGTGTCATAAATCATCTCAAGATAACCTGACAGTCTTGCAAATTTTCAACATTTTTGCTGCCATTACAGAATGAAATCATTTACGGTAATCGTAGATCCTTGTTCAGCACTCGGCGCTGTTCAGCACTCGGCGCTGTTCTGCACTCGGCGCTGTTCAGCACTCGGCGCTGTTCAGCACTCGGCGCTGTTCAGCACTCGGCGCTGTTCAGCACTCGGCGCTGTTCAGCACTCGGCGCTGTTCAGCACTCGGCGCTGTTCAGCACTCGGCGCTGTTCAGCACTCGGCGCTGTTCGCGAACAACAAACATAAAACACTTCAAAACTGGAGACAAATTACTAAAAACACAGTTAATCACATCAACACAAATGGAGATGACGTGTGTTGCCAAACCAAAACAATAAACGCAGCAGTAATGAATTACATTGAACTGAGCGTGAAAAGATTATAGCTACACAGATTTATGGACTTTTTAGTGGGAATGTAAATTTATTGTTTCAATATTCAAGGGGGAACAGCCATTATAGTTTCTATGATGGATCAAACATTAGCGTCCAAGGAGTGATGTTGTTGTTGTTATAGATTTACCTACTCGGAACAAGTTCAAAGTAGCACGGGCTATCTTATCTTGAGGTTATCTTGAGATGATTTCGGGGCTTTTTAGTGTCCCCGCGGCCCGGTCCTCGACCAGGCCTCCACCCCCAGGAAGCAGCCCGTGACAGCTGACTAACACCCAGGTACCTATTTTACTGCTAGGTAACAGGGGCATAGGGTGAAAGAAACTCTGCCCATTGTTTCTCGCCGGCGCCTGGGATTGAACCCAGGACCACAGGATCACAAGTCCAGCGTGCTGTCCGCTCGGCTGACCGGCTCCCCTAAGGTGAGCCCGTAGTGGACTTACTTATATCCAAGGAGTGTCGGGCCCGGAACTATGAAACAGTGAGAGGGAGGTGACATTGAGGTGATTCCGGGGCTTAGCGACCCCGCGGCCCGGTCGTCGACCAGGCCTCCACGTTACTCGACTGGTCAACCAGGCTGTTGGACGCGGCTCCTCGCAGCCTGACGTATGAGTCACAGCCTGGCTGATCAGGTATCCTGTAGAGGTGTTTGTCAAGTTCTCTCTTGAACACTGAACAGGGAGCCGAACAGTACAGACGCCAGAACAGTGTTGATCTCGGAACTTTACAAAGTTGTAATAGATACTAACTCTTTGACTTGTCTTTTACGTTATTCCTGCCATTCTCTTCCGTTCCTCCCCGGTCTTCCTCGTGTCCTTCCTCCTATCCTCCTTCCCTCTCAGCCGTGGCTAGGGGTATATTCCCAGCGGTTTCCCAGACGTGAGGTTCATCTCAGCTCACGGCACCTGGAGGCTGGCATCTCTCACTCCCACTTGACCGGAGATGAGATCGCTCCGGTACCTTCTGCGGAGGCTTCTCATCTCCACAATAGGGGAATGGGGGGGGGGGGCAAGTGGCAGGCGAGCCTGGGAACACACACACACACACACACACACACACACACACACACACACACACACGCACACACACACACACACACACACACACACACACACACACACACACACACGCACACACACACACACACACACCTCATCGGGGCCTCGTAGCCTGGTGGATAGCGCGCAGGACTCGTAATTCTGTGGCGCGGGTTCGATTCCAGAAACAAATGGGCAAACGAGGCAGAAACAAATGGGCAAAGTTTCTTTCACCCTAAGTGCCCCTGTTACCTAGCAGTAAATAGGTACCTGGGAGTTAGTCAGCTGTCACGTGCTGCTTCCTGGGGTGTGTGTGTGTGATGTGGAAAAAAAAAAAAAAAAAAAGTAGTTAGTAAACAGTTGATTGACAGTTGA
>NC_091159.1:21538772-21551272 GCF_040958095.1 Procambarus clarkii
TTAGAAAGGAAGAGCTGTCTAGCATATGTAGAGAAGTTCAAAAGAGTATTCCTGCAGAGGGATATGACAAGGGAAGAGAGAAAGCAGGCAGCAGACGCGAGGAAGGAGCGCAGGGAGAGCGAAAGGAATCGGGGAGCCACAACCCCGATCCCTACAATCTCAGAGGGGAATGGGGAACCCTCCTCAAACAGTGCAACAGCCACAGGGATTGGGGCACCACCCCCACATTCTACCCAACAGACACCCAACTTGCCCCATCCCCTGTCAGCCCCCCACTAAGTACCCACCTAGGGCACCCCCCCACCCACCCCCCTCCTCCCACTCACCCCCCTCCTCCCACTCATCCCCCTCCTCCCACTCACCCCTCTCCCCAGGACCTCCCTTCTCCCACATCCCTCAAGCCCTCCCCTCTTCCACATGCCTTCCCGTCTCTCCCACCCCCAAGCCCTCCCTTCTCCCCTGCCCCCCTAAGCCCCCCACTCTCCCCCACCCCACCTAAGTCTTCCCCTCTCCCCCAAACCCTCCCCTCTTCCTCACCCACCTCAGCCCTCCTTTCTCCCCCACGCCCCCCAAGCCCTCCACCCTTTTCTCCCCCCCCCCCATCTCCACTATCCCCCACAGCCTCTCCTCCCCCATCCTTCCCCAACCCTCCCTCTCTCACCCCCCCCCAACCCTCCCCCTCTTACCCACCCCCCTTACCCTCCCCCTCTCCCCCACCACGCCCCTCTCCCCCACCCCCCAAGCCCTCCCTCCTCCACCAGTCTCCCCCTGCCAGGTCCCCCCAGCTCCCACTCACCCCAGATCCCAAAGGTCCCCCCCAGAGAAGAAGCAGAAGAGAGTCAGTTTCAGGGTGATGTACTTGAACATAGATGGGATCACAAGCAAGACAAGTGAACTAAGGGAAAGAGCACAGGAAGTTAACCCAGATGTGATCGGACTCACTGAAACAAAACTCTCTGGAATCATAACGAATGCCGTGTTTCCCCAGGAGTACACAGTAATAAGGAAAGAGAGGGAAGGTAGGGAAGGAGGCAGAGTGGCCCTACTCATGAGAAAGGAATGGAGTTTTAAGGAGATGGCCATCCCGGGCTGTGAGGAGTTCAGAGACTACATAGCAGGCACCATAACAATGGGAGGACCAAGAATAGTAGTAGCAGTAATATACAACCCTCCACCAAATGACAGAAGACCCAGTCAAGAGTATGAAAACAACAACATGGCAGTTAACACTATAATTGAGAGGGCAGCCTCTGCTGCCTGTAGAAATAGATCCCACCTGCTCATTATGAGCGACTTCAATCACGGAAGGATTGACTGGGAGAACAAGGAACCGCATGGAGGCGAGGATACGTGGAGAGCCAAACTATTGGAGGTGGTGACAAGAAACTTTTTAACCCAGCATGTCGGAGAACCCACAAGGATGAGAGGCAATGATGAACCAGCGAGACTCGACCTAGTCTTCACTCTGAACGACTCCGACATAAGAAAAATCGGTTTTGAGAACCCAGTAGGAATGAGCGACCACAGTGTACTGGTGTTTGAGTACTTGATTGAAGAAGGGTTATTGAACTCTAGGAGGGATACCGAAACCAAAAGGTTAGCATACCGAAAGGGAAATTATGAGGGGATAAGAAAATTCCTAACAGATATAGCATGGGAAACAGAGCTCAGGGGAAAGACGGCCCAAGATATGATGGATTACATCACACAGAAGTGCAAGGACGCAGCAAACAAGTTTGTCCCAGTCCAAAAGGAAAACAGAGAAATTAAAATGAGAAACCCATGGTTTAATCAGAGATGTGGGCTAGCTAAGCAGCAAAGTAAAAGGGCATGGAGAAACTATAGGAATAACAGGACACTGGAGAGCAGAGAAAGATACCAGAATGCCAGGAATGAATATGTCAGGATGAGAAGAGAGGCAGAAAGACAATACGAAAATGACATCGCAAGCAAGGCAAAGACTCAGCCTAAATTGTTGCATAGCCACATCAGGAGAAAAACAACAGTAAAGGAACAGGTTATGAAATTAAGGATAGGGGCGGAAGGATTCACTACAAATGACAAGGAAGTGTGTGAGGAATTGAATAAGAAATTCCAGGAGGTCTTCACCTTAGAGCAAGGAGAAATTCCAGAGGTAAGTGTGGGAATAGCTAACCAGGAACCACTGGAAGAGTTTGAGATTACCAGCGGGGAAGTAAGGAAGCGTTTACTAGAGTTGGATGTGACAAAGGCTATAGGCCCAGATGGAATCTCCCCTTGGGTTCTAAAGGAAGGAGCAGGAGAACTGTGCCTACCACTCTCCATAGTGTATAACAAATCACTGGCAACAGGGGAACTGCCAGATATTTGGAAAGCAGCTAACGTAGTCCCGATATACAAGAAAGGGGATAGACAGGAGGCACTGAACTAAAGGCCTGTGTCCCTAACCTGCATACCATGCAAGCTAATGGAGAAGATTGCGCGAAAAAAACTAGTGGAGCATCTGGAGCGAAGGAACTTTGTAACACAGCATCAACATGGTTTCAGGGATGGCAGGTCCTGCCTCACAGGGTTACTTGAATTCTATGACCAGGCAACAAAAATATGGCAAGAAAGAGAAGGGTGGGCAGACTGCATATTTTTGGATTGTCAAAAAGCCTTTGATGCAGTGCCACACAAGAGGCTAGTGCGAAAGTTGGAGATGCAGGCTGGAGTGAAAGGGAAGGTACTCCGGTGGATAGAGGAGTACCTAAGCAACAGGAGACAACGAGCCTGTGTGAGGGGTGAGGTCTCAGATTGGCGAGACGTTACAAGTGGAGTCCCGCAGGGGTCAGTCCTTGGACCCATACTGTTTCTGGTATATGTAAATGATCTCCCAGAGGGTATAGATTCGTTCCTCTCAATGTTTGCCGACGATGCAAAAATTATGAGGAGGATTGAAACAGAGGATGATAGTAGGAGGCTACAAGATGACCTAGATAGACTGAGTGAATGGTCCAACAAATGGCTGTTGAAGTTCAACCCGAGTAAATGCAAAGTAATGAAACTAGGCAGTGGAAACAGGAGGCCAGACACAGGATACAGAATAGGAGATGAAGTACTTAATGAAACAGACAGAGAGAAAGATCTAGGAGTTGATATCACACCAAACTTGTCTCCTGAAGCCCACATAAAGAGAATAACGTCTGCGGCATATGCGAGGCTGGCTAACATCAGAACGGCGTTCAGGAACCTGTGTAAGGAATCATTCAGAATCTTGTACACAACATATGTAAGACCAATCCTGGAGTATGCGGCCCGAGCATGGAGCCCGTACCTTGTCAAGCACAAGACGAAGCTGGAAAAAGTCCAAAGGTATGCTACTAGACTAGTCCCAGAACTAAGAGGCATGAGTTATGAGGAAAGGCTGCGGGAAATGCACCTTACGACACTGGAAGACAGAAGAGTAATGGGGGGACATGATCACAACCTACAAAATCCTCAGGGGAATCGACCGGGTAAACAAGGATAAACTATTCAACACTAGAGGGACGCGAACAAGGGGACACAGGTGGAAGCTGAGTACCCAATTGAGCCACAGAGACATTAGAAAGAACTTTTTCAGTGTCAGAGTAGTTAGTAAATGGAATGCACTAGGAAGTGATGTGGTGGCGGCTGACTCCATACACAGTTTCAAATGTAGATATGATAGAGCCCAGTAGGCTCAGGAATCTGTACACCAGTTGATTGACGGTTGAGAGGCGGGACCAAAGAGCCAGAGCTCAACCCCCGCAAGCACAATTAGGTGAGTACAGTTAAAACTAACATTTCTTACAACCGCTTTCTATCCGGGTAACCCTTACTTTCACTGTTGTGAGGTGGTGACCCTAACCTGGTGTTGTGACACTAACCTGGTGTTGTGACACAGGGGGCCACGGAGAGGACCACCAGTATGCTCCTGGTGGTGATGCTGCTGTTCCTGCTGACGGAGGCCCCACAGGGCGTCCTCACGGGCCTCTCCCTCGTCTACGGTCATAACTTCTTCAGGTGAGTCACCTATCCTCCTCCTCCCTTGCTCAGTACTGCCTCTAGTTCAGTACTACCTCTTGCTCAGTCCTGCCTCTAGTTCAGTACTACCTCTTGCTCAGTCCTGCCTCTAGTTCAGTACTACCTCTTGCTCAGTCCTGCCTCTAGTTCAGTACTACCACTTGCTCAGTACTGCCTCTAGTTCAGTACTACCTCTTGCTCAGTCCTGCCTCTAGTTCAGTACTACCACTTGCTCAGTCCTGCCTCTAGTTCAGTACTACCTCTTGCTCAGTCCTGCCTCTAGTTCAGTACTACCACTTGCTCAGTCCTGCCTCTAGTTCAGTACTACCACTTGCTCAGTCCTGCCACCATTTTGTGTTCCCACCAGACCTCAATTCCAATTAAATTTCATTATATTGTCCCAAACTTTGCATGTAACGTTTGAGCCAAGTAAATATAGCCATCATAAGAGGGCGTCCTGATCTCCGAACAGTGACTGCTACATCCAGCTGGGCGACGTCATGGACCTGCTGGCGCTCATCAACTCTTCCATCAACTTCGTCCTCTACTGCGTCATGAGTAAGCAGTTTAGAGACACCTTCGTCAACCTCTACTGTCGTTCGTGCGTCTCAAGCTCCACCAACTCCCAGGCGGCGTCAAGCAAGAGTATCACTCTTCATGGTCACAATTCTCACATATAGGCCATCACACACACTCACACTCACTCACACGCACGCACACACACTCACGCTCACGCACACACTCACACAGACACACAAAACAGCTGTGGTATTGTGTTGATACTAGACACAAAGGCGAGAGGGGGGAAAGGACATACATGTGTTCTCTTGCAACACCTAAAGTTGTATTTTGAAATCCGCGTAGCTAGAGCAGAATACAGGTCTCTCACCGACAAATAGTTCACCAAGGTTAGATCCCCTATTAAGGGTGTGAAGATAAGTTCATTGGTGTGGACAGGTAAGGTCAGGTACTCTGGACAGGTGAGGCCAGGTACTCTGGACAGTTGAGGCCAGGTACTCTGGACAGGTGAGGCCAGGTACTCTGGACAGTTGAGGCCAGGTACTCTGGACAGTTGAGGCCAGGTACTCTGGACAGTTGAGGTCAGGTACTCTGGACAGTTGAGGTCAGGTACTCTGGACAGTTGAGGCCAGGTACTCTGGACAGTTGAGGTCAGGTACTCTGGACAGTTGAGGCCAGGTACTCTGGACAGTTGAGGTCAGGTACTCTGGACAGTTGAGGTCAGGTACTGTGGACAGTTGAGGTCAGGTACTGTGGACAGTTGAGGTCAGGTACTGTGGACAGTTGAGGTCAGGTACTGTGGACAGTTGAGGTCAGGTACTGAGGACAGTTGAGGTCAGGTACTCTGGGTAGTTCAGGCCAGGTACTCTGGACAGTTGAGGCCAGGTACTCTGGACAGTTGAGGCCAGGTACTCTGGACAGTTGAGGCCAGGTACTCTGGACAGTTGAGGCCAGGTACTCTGGACAGTTGAGGCCAGGTACTGTGGACAGTTGAGGCCAGGTACTGTGGACAGTTGAGGTCAGGTACTGTGGACAGTTGAGGTCAGGTACTGTGGACAGTTGAGGTCAGGTACTGTGGACAGTTGAGGCCAGGTACTGTGGACAGTTGAGGCCAGGTACTCTGGACAGTTGAGGCCAGGTACTCTGGACAGTTGAGGCCAGGTACTCTGGACAGTTGAGGCCAGGTACTCTGGACAGTTGAGGCCAGGTACTGTGGATAGCTGAGGCCAGGTACTCTGGACAGTTGAGGTCAGGTACTCTGGACAAGTGAGGCCAGGTACTGTGGACAGTTGAGGCCAGGTACTGTGGACAGTTGAGGCCAGGTACTGTGGACAGTTGAGGCCAGGTACTGTGGTCAGTTGAGGCCAGGTACTCTGGACAGTTGAGGCCAGGTACTCTGGACAGTTGAGGCCAGGTACTCTGGACAGTTGAGACCAGGTACTCTGGACAGTTGAGGCCAGGTACTCTGGACAGTTGAGGCCAGGTACTCTGGACAGTTGAGGCCAGGTACTCTGGACAGTTGAGGCCAGGTACTCTGGACAGTTGAGGCCAGGTACTCTGGACAGTTGAGGCCAGGTACTCTGGACAGTTGAGGCCAGGTACTGTGGACAGTTGAGGCCAGGTACTGTGGACAGTTGAGGCCAGGTACTGTGGACAGTTGAGGCCAGGTACTCTGGACAGTTGAGGCCAGGTACTCTGGACAGTTGAGGCCAGGTACTCTGGACAGTTGAGGCCAGGTACTCTGGACAGTTGAGGCCAGGTACTCTGGACAGTTGAGGCCAGGTACTCTGGACAGTTGAGGCCAGGTACTCTGGACAGTTGAGGCCAGGTACTCTGGACAGTTGAGGCCAGGTACTGTGGACAGTTGAGGCCAGGTACTGTGGACAGTTGAGGCCAGGTACTCTGGACAGTTGAGGCCAGGTACTCTGGACAGTTGAGGCCAGGTACTGTGGACAGTTGAGGCCAGGTACTGTGGACAGTTGAGGCCAGGTACTCTGGACAGTTGAGGCCAGGTACTCTGGACAGTTGAGGCCAGGTACTCTGGACAGTTGAGGCCAGGTACTGTGGACAGTTGAGGCCAGGTACCCTGGACAGTTGAGGCCAGGTACTCTGGACAGTTGAGGCCAGGTACTGTGGACAGTTGAGGCCAGGTACTCTGGACAGTTGAGGTCAGGTACTGTGGACAGTTGAGGCCAGGTACTGTGGACAGTTGAGGTCAGGTACTCTGGACAGTTGAGGCCAGGTACTCTGGACAGTTGAGGCCAGGTACTCTGGACAGTTGAGGCCAGGTACTCTGGACAGTTGAGGCCAGGTACTCTGGACAGTTGAGGCCAGGTACTCTGGACAGTTGAGGCCAGGTACTCTGGACAGTTGAGGCCAGGTACTCTGGACAGTTGAGGCCAGGTACTCTGGACAGTTGAGGCCAGGTACTCTGGACAGTTGAGGCCAGGTACTCTGGACAGTTGAGGCCAGGTACTCTGGACAGTTGAGGCCAGGTACTCTGGACAGTTGAGGCCAGGTACTCTGGACAGTTGAGGCCAGGTACTCTGGACAGTTGAGGCCAGGTACTCTGGACAGTTGAGGCCAGGTACTCTGGACAGTTGAGGCCAGGTACTCTGGACAGTTGAGGCCAGGTACTCTGGACAGTTGAGGCCAGGTACTCTGGACAGTTGAGGCCAGGTACTCTGGACAGTTGAGGCCAGGTACTCTGGACAGTTGAGGCCAGGTACTGTGGACAGTTGAGGCCAGGTACTGTGGACAGTTGAGGCCAGGTACTGTGGACAGTTGAGGCCAGGTACTCTGGACAGTTGAGGCCAGGTACTCTGGACAGTTGAGGCCAGGTACTGTGGACAGTTGAGGCCAGGTACTGTGGACAGTTGAGGCCAGGTACTCTGGACAGTTGAGGCCAGGTACTCTGGACAGTTGAGGCCAGGTACTCTGGACAGTTGAGGCCAGGTACTCTGGACAGTTGAGGCCAGGTACTCTGGACAGTTGAGGCCAGGTACTCTGGACAGTTGAGGCCAGGTACTGTGGACAGTTGAGGCCAGGTACTCTGGACAGTTGAGGCCAGGTACTCTGGACAGTTGAGGCCAGGTACTGTGGACAGTTGAGGCCAGGTACTCTGGACAGTTGAGGTCAGGTACTGTGGACAGTTGAGGCCAGGTACTCTGGACAGTTGAGGTCAGGTACTCTGGACAGTTGAGGCCAGGTACTCTGGACAGTTGAGGCCAGGTACTCTGGACAGTTGAGGCCAGGTACTCTGGACAGTTGAGGCCAGGTACTCTGGACAGTTGAGGCCAGGTACTCTGGACAGTTGAGGCCAGGTACAGCGAACAAGTCAGGTATTACAGACGTCCAGATGAACCTGTCCGCTCAACAAGCCACTCTCAACACCGAAAAACATTGACGCCCTCTCATATTCCGCTCCAACCTGCTGACGTGTCCACAGTGGCAGAACACACCACACTGTGACAGAACACACCACACTGTGACAGAACACACCACACTGTGGCAGAACACACAACACTGTGACAGAACACACCACACTGTGACAGAACACACCACACTGTGACAGAACACACCACACACACCACACTGTGACAGAACACACCACACTGTGACAGAACACACCACACTGTGACAGAACACACCACACTGTGACAGAACACATGACACTGTGACAGAACACACCACACTGTGACAGAACACACCACACTGTGACAGAACACACCACACTGTGACAGAACACATGACACTGTGACAGAACACACCACACTGTGACAGAACACACCACACTGTGACAGAACACACCACACTGTGACAGAACACACCACACTGTGACAGAACACACCACACTGTGACAGAACACACCACACTGTGACAGAACACACCACACTGTGACAGAACACATGACACTGTGACAGAACACACCACACTGTGACAGAACACACCACACTGTGACAGAACACACCACACTGTGACAGAACACACCACACTGTGACAGAACACACCACACTGTGACAGAACACATGACACTGTGACAGAACACACCACACTGTGACAGAACACATGACACTGTGACAGAACACACCACACTGTGACAGAACACACCACACTGTGACAGAACACACCACACTGTGACAGAACACACAACACTGTGACAGAACACATGACACTGTGACAGAACACACCACACTGTGACAGAACACATGACACTGTGACAGAACACATGACACTGTGACAGAACACACCACACTGAGTCAGAACACACAACACTGTGAGAGAACACACAACACTGTGACAGAACACACAACACTGTGGCAGAACACACCACACTGTGACAGAACACATGACACTGTGACAGAACACACAACACTGTGACAGAACACATGACACTGAGACAGAACACACAACACTGTGAGAGAACACACAACACTGTGGCAGAACACACAACACTGTGAGAGAACACACAACATTGTGGCAGAACACACAACACTGTGACAGAACACACGACACTGTGGCAGAACACACAACACTGTGACAGAACACACAACACTGTGACAGAACACACAACACTGTGACAGAACACACAACACTGTGACAGAACACATGACACTGTGAGAGAACACACAACACTGTGACAGAACACATGACACTGTGACAGAACACACAACACTGTGACAGAACACACAACACTGTGACAGAACACACAACACTGTGACAGAACACACAACACTGTGACAGAACACACGACACTGGCAGAACACACAACACTGTGAGAGAACACACAACACTGTGAGAGAACACACAACACTGTGACAGAACACACAACACTGTGACAGAACACACAACACTGTGACAGAACACACGACACTGGCAGAACACACAACACTGTGAGAGAACACACAACACTGTGAGAGAACACACAACACTGTGACAGAACACACAACACTGTGACAGAACACACAACACTGTGAGAGAACACACAACACTGTGACAGAACACACAACACTGAGACAGAACACACAACACTGTGAGAGAACACACAACACTGTGAGAGAACACACAACACTGTGGCAGAACACACAACACTGTGGCAGAACACACGACACTGTGACAGAACACACAACACTGTGACAGAACACACAACACTGTGAGAGAACACACAACACTGTGACAGAACACACAACACTGTGACAGAACACACAACACTGTGACAGAACACACAACACTGTGGCAGAACACACGACAGTGACAGAACACACAACACTGTGACAGAACACACAACACTGTGAGAGAACACACAACACTGTGACAGAACACACAACACTGTGACAGAACACACAACACTGTGGCAGAACACACAACACTGTGGCAGAACACACAACACTGTGACAGAACACACAACACTGAGACAGAACACACAACACTGTGAGAGAACACACAACACTGTGACAGAACACACAACACTGAGACAGAACACACAACACTGTGACAGAACACACAACACTGAGACAGAACACACAACACTGAGACAGAACACACAACACTGTGAGAGAACACACAACACTGTGACAGAACACACAACACTGAGACAGAACACACAACACTGTGAGAGAACACACAACACTGTGACAGAACACACAACACTGAGACAGAACACACAACACTGTGACAGAACACACAACACTGAGACAGAACACACAACACTGAGACAGAACACACAACACTGTGAGAGAACACACAACACTGTGACAGAACACATGACACTGAGACAGAACACACAACACTGTGAGAGAACACACAACACTGAGACAGAACACATGACACTGAGACAGAACACACAACACTGAGACAGAACACACAACACTGTGACAGAACACACAACACTGAGACAGAACACACAACACTGAGACAGAACACACAACACTGTGAGAGAACACACAACACTGTGACAGAACACACAACACTGAGACAGAACACACAACACTGTGAGAGAACACACAACACTGTGACAGAACACACAACACTGAGACAGAACACACAACACTGTGACAGAACACACAACACTGAGACAGAACACACAACACTGAGACAGAACACACAACACTGTGAGAGAACACACAACACTGTGACAGAACACATGACACTGAGACAGAACACACAACACTGAGACAGAACACACAACACTGAGACAGAACACACAACACTGTGACAGAACACACAACACTGAGACAGAACACATAACACTGAGACAGAACACACAACACTGTGAGAGAACACACAACACTGTGACAGAACACACAACACTGTGACAGAACACACAACACTGTGACAGAACACACAACACTGAGACAGAACACACAACACTGAGACAGAACACACAACACTGTGAGAGAACACACAACACTGTGAGAGAACACACAACACTGTGAGAGAACACACAACACTGTGACAGAACACACTACACTGAGACAGAACACATAACACTGAGACAGAACACATAACACTGAGACAGAACACATAACACTGTGAGAGAACACACAACACTGTGAGAGAACACACAACACTGTGAGAGAACACACAACACTGTGACAGAACACACTACACTGAGACAGAACACATAACACTGAGACAGAACACACTACACTGAGACAGAACACATAACACTGAGACAGAACACATAACACTGAGACAGAACACACAACACTTAAATAACACATTCTTCACCATTAACCTTACAAGAGAGGAATGATAAGTCTTCCTAAATCCCCACCTGTTAGACAGGATCATCAATCATCATGTCAGCTTTGAAACAAATTATCAATGAACGATTTACAAGGATTTACAGCGATTTACATCGCTGATTTACAAGGTTCATTTTATATATATATATAATATACTGTTCATAGATCAATATATGTAAATAAACTGTAGAATTATATAGATATAAGATATACAATTTAATAAACTGAAGTGTAGTTTAATTCCAACTAGAGGCATGCGGGCCCCATTTCCTACTGGAGGCATGCGGGCCCCATTTCCTACTGGAGGCATGCGGGCCCCATTTCCTACTGGAGGCATGCGGGCCCCATTTCCTAGTGGAGGCATGCGGGCCTCATTTCCTACTAGAGGCATGTGGGCCCTATTTCCTAGTGGAGGCATGCGGGCCCCATTTCCTACTAGAGGCATGTGGGCCCTATTTCCTAGTGGAGGCATGCGGGCCCCATTTCCTACTGGAGGCATGTGGGCCCTATTTCCTAGTGGAGGCATGCGGGCCTCATTTCCCTACTAGTACCCCGAGGTCCTCGTCCCCTTTCGTTACGTGTAATTAATGCCTTTTTATATTTGTAGATGTTTTGCTCGCTCTAGTATTCCCAGCTGAGCCCGTCTACGAGAGAGCGAGCCAAGACAACCTACTGGATCTGTGTCTGTCCATTCTTACATCCGACAGTAGCACCTCTTGCTACTGCCGAAGTAATGTGTACAATATGTACTCATGTACTTGTGTACAATATGTACTCATGTACTCTGAAAAAAAAAAGGTTCACGTTTTGCACAGGACCCGAAAAACAAGGCAACAAGGAAACCTTATCTTTCCTTGGTACAAATATGTCAGATTAGGCCTAAAATTGCGTTTTTAAGGGCCTAGAATGGCATAGATAAGCCTTGGAGTGCAGTTTAGATTTTTAGTTATTCTGTTCCATTTTTGTTATTTTTGTCAGTATTTCAATAACACAAAATGTTAACCGTTTATGTTCAACAGAACATGTTGTGCACATTTCATCTATAACTAACAACAGGCTCAATCATCCCTGATGACGTTTGGGAGTTGTTATACAGCCGGCCCGGCCCCAGTGGTCAGTATACACACCGGATGTGTCCTGTGGTCAGTATACATGTGTCCAGTGGTCAGTATACATGTGTCCAGTGGTCAGTATACACACCGGATGTGTCCAGTGGTCAGTATACACACC